>NC_092152.1:30592264-30817264 GCF_045791955.1 Oncorhynchus clarkii lewisi
ACTAAGCAAGCGGCACTATGAAGACCAAGGAGCTCTCCAAACAGGTCAGGGACAAAGTTGTGGAGAAGTACAGATCAGGGTTGGGTTATAAAAAAATATCCAAAACTTTGAACATCCCACGGAACACCATTAAATCCATTATTATTATTTTTTTTTATAGAATGTGGCACCACAACAATTCTGCCAGGAGAGGGCCGCCCACCAAAACTCACAGGCCAGGCAAGGAGGGCATTAATCAGAGAGGCAACAAAGAGAGCAAAGATAATCCTGAAGGAGCTTCAAAGCTCCACAGCGGAGATTGGAGTATCTGTCCAAAGGGCCACTTCAAACCGTACACTCCAAAGAGCTGGGCTTTATGGAAGAGTGGCCAGAAAAAAAGCCATTGCTTAGAGAAAAAAGTAAACAAACACTTTTGGTGTTCGCCAAAGGCATGTGGGAGACTCCCCAAATATGTGGAAAAAGGTACTCTGGTCAGATGAGACTAAAATTGAGCTTTTTGGCCATCAAGGAAAACGCTACTGGCGCAAACCCAACACCTCTCATCACCCCGAGAGCACCATCCCCACAGTGAAGCATAGTGGTGGCAGCATCATGCTGTGGGGATGTTTTTCATTGGCCAGGGACTGGGAAACTGATCAGAATTGAAGGAATGGGGGTGAATAGTTATGCACGCTCAAGTTTTCTGGGTTTTTTTGTGTCTAATTTCTTGTTTGTTTCACAATAAAAAAATATTTTGCATCTTCAAAGAATGAAGATGTTGTGCATGTTGTGTAAATCAAATGATACAAACCCCCCAAAAATATACTTTAATTCTGGGGTGTAAGGCAACATAATAGGAAAAATGCCAAGGGGGTGAAGACTTTCGTAAGCCACTGTATGTCTTTCACTGAGGTGCACAGCAGCTACAGTACTTTACTGATATAATATATGTAAATATAATGTTGATATTACATAGAGAGATGGCACTGTGCCCTCTAAATCGAAATGTCAGCATGATCAGAGGAGTTGTTGATCTGAGAAGGGGACATGGTGGTGAGAGCATTATATACTGTATGTTTAGGATGTGAGGCCGGGGGCTTAAGAGACCCAAATCAGTTTAAGTTATGCAAATACCATCATCTTTAGATAATAAACTTAAGAATGTGTGAACAGGAACATTGTGAACTGGCCCAACACCAAGGTTGGAGATGGTTAACGTTGTATCAGTATTCTTTCCTAAATTTCCTCCCCCATCACAGTCTCTTAATAAGATGTCCCGCTTTGCCGACTTGAGGCTTTTGAAGTTTAGAAAGACAAATCTATTTTCAAATCAAATCAAATTTGATTTGTCACATGTGCCGAATACAACATTACACCGAAATGCTAACTTACAAGCCCTTAACCAACAATGCAGTTTTAAGGAAAAAATGTGTTAAGTAAAAAAATAGATAAGTAAAAAATAAGAAATGAAAGTAACAAATAATTAAAGAGCAGCAGTAAAATAACAATAGTGAGGCTATGTACAGGGGGTACAGGTACAGAGTTAATGTGCGGGGGGCACCGGTTAGTCGAGGTAATTGAGGTAATATGTACATGTGGCTATGCATAGATAATAAACAGAGTGGCTGGAGTCTTTGAACATTTTTAGTGCCTTCTTCTGACACCACCTGGTATAGAGGTCCTGGATGGCAGGAAGCTTGGCCCCAATGATGTACTGGGCCGTACGCACTACCTTCTGTAGTGCCTTGTGGTTGGATGCCGAGCAGTTGCCATATCACGCAGTGATGAAACCAGTCAGGATGCTCTCAATGGTGCAGCTGTAGAATGTTTGAGGATCAGAGGACCCATGCCAAATCTTTTCAGTCTCCTGAGGGGGAAATAGGCATTGTCGTGCCCTCTTCACAACTGTCTTTGTGTGCTTGGACCATGGTAGTTGGTGATGTGGACACCAAGGAACTTGAAGCTCTCAACCTGCTCCACTGCAGCCCCGTCGATAAGAATGGGGGCGTGATTGGTCCTCCTTTTCCTGTAGTCCACAATTATCTCCTTTGTCTTGATCACATTGAGGGAGAGGTTGTTGTCCTGGCACCACATGGCCAGGTCTCGGACCTCCTCCCTATAGACTGTCTCATCGTTGTGAGTAATCAGGCCTACCACTGTTGTGTCAAGAGTCATGCCTGCAGTCATGAGTGAACAGGGAGTACATGAGGGGACTGAGCACGCACCCCTGAGGGGCCCTCGTGCTGAGGATCAGAGTGGCGGATGTGTTGTTACCTAGCCTTACCACCTGTGAGGGTTGTCTGGCTTAATGTATTGTGTGTTGCTTACTCTCCCTGCTCTCTCACTGCTGTTTTCATACCTTCTCCTCTTGAGAATATTGCCCTTCAGATTCAATTTCTCCACCTCAAATCTAATCAGAGCTGCTTCCGTTAAAGTTGTGCCATAAGAGCCATGCGGCAGTGATCCATGTGCTTTATTACCCATTCACAGTATGGCTACATAAATACTGCAGATATTATCATGTCTGCATAAGTTTACTGATGCACGTGTGTGACTATGTCCTCTCTCTCTGTGTGTGTGTGTGTGTGTGTGTGTGTGTGTGTGTGTGTGTGTGTGTGTGTGTGTGTGTGTGTGTGCGTGCGTGCGTGCGTGCGTGCGTGCGTGCGTGTGTGTGTGTGTGTGTGAGAGAGAGAAAGAGAGAAAGAGAGAAAGAGAGAAAGAGAGACCTGGGCCCTGACAGTAAATCTTAGTAATACAAAAAGAATGGTGTTCCAAAAAAGGTCCAGTTGCCAGGACCACATATACATATTCCATCTAGACACAGTTGCTCTAGAGCATACAAAAAACCAATACATACCTCAGCCTAAATATCAGCACCACAGGTAACTTCCACAAAGCTGTGCATGATCTGAGAGACAAAATACTTGAATCAGTTATAGAACCCATTGCCCTATATGTTTGTGAGGTCTGGGGTCCGCATAACATAAATTCACAAAACACCAAATTGAGACACTGCATGCAGAATTCTGCAAAAATATCCTCTGTGTACAACGTAAAACGCCAAATAATGCATGCAGAGCAGAATTAGGCCGATAACCACAAATGATCAAACACAAACAGACTCCACAGACCCCCAGGTCAGCAAAACAATTAGACCCAACCAAATCATGAGAGAACGAAAAGATGCAGTAATTACTTGACACATTGGAAAGAATTAACAAAAACCTAGAAACCTAGAATGCTATTTGGCCCCAAGCAGAGAGTACCCAGTGGCAGAATACCTGACCGCTGAGACTGACCCAAAATTAAGGAAAGTTTTTACCATGTACAGACTTTGTGAGCCTTGCAATTGAGAGAGGCCACCGTAGGCAGACCTGGCTCTGAAGAGCAGACAGGCTATGTGCACACTGCCCACAAAATGAGGTGAAAATTGAGCTGCACTTCCTAACCTCCTACCAAATGTATGACCATATTAGAGACACATATTTCCCTCTGATTACACAGACCCACAAAGAATTCGAAAACAAATCCAATTTTGATCAACGCCCATATCTATTGGGTGAAATGCCACAGTGTGCCATCACAGCAGCAATATTTGTGACCTGTTGCCACAAGGAAAGGGCAACCAGTGAAGAACAAACACCATTGTAAATACAACTCATATTTATGTTTATTTATTTTCCCTTTTGTACTTTAACTATTTGCACATCGTTACAACACTGTATATAGACACATGACATTTGAAATGTCTCTATTATTTTGGAACTTTTGAGTGTAATATTTACTGTTCACTTTTTATTGTTTATTTCACTTTTGTTTATCCATTTCACTTGCCTTGGCAATGTAAACATGTTTCTAATACCAATAAAGCCGCTTGATTTAAATTGAATTGAGAGATAGCTAATAAGTGTGTGAATCTACTGTCTGTGTTTGTGTGTATGTGTGTGAGGGGGAGTAGGGGGCACAGCTCTGATAAATGACCACTAGGCCCTGTCAGCATGGTGAGCACAAGGCGACACACACACATCATACACACACCTGTCTGAAGGGCAACCTCATCGCCCTTCTCTCTGTGTGTGTGTGTGTGTGTGTGTGTGTGTGTGTGTGTGTGTGTGTGTGTGTGTGTGTGTGTGTGTGTTCTGCCTTTTCCGTTTTGTCTTGATATACAGTATGTGTATCAGTTGTGTTTCTCTCAGATAGAGTCTTTGGACTTCATTTTTTATTTTTGGCTTAGTTCTTTAGCGGTCTTCACTTTACATTATAGCATGTAACATCCATGCAACAATTGTCAGTGTTCACAGATTCTAGATGTTTTGAGTAGTCAGTAGTTGTAAGTGATGTTGAAGTGTTATTGTGTGGAGGGAGTAAGGCCCAGTGTGACTGCTGGTTGGCCCAGTATGGGCTAGCTCCGCTCATTCAGACAAAAGAGAAGGGATGAAAAGCGCCATAATGATGCCCAGAGAGAAAGAAAAGGCATGCCTATTTCCATTTCTCTGAGCGAGAAGAATGGAGCAACAGAAAAGAGAGAGAGAGAGAAAAATAAGCCTCTCAAATCCAGGTTTTTGGCGAGGCTGTCTCTTAGGGTTTCTTTTTTTCACACATGTTTTATTATGCTAATGACATGGCAGATAAAAATAGTCTGGAATGGAAGAGTTCCCCCCTTCAATGGAGGGAGGGGGTGCCTCTAAATGTCATTGATAAAACATAAACAGATTAGAGAGCTTACTCTCTTACATACCCGCCATCTTTGTTGTCCTCCTCCTCCCCTCCCTCTCTTCTCTCCTTCATCTCCCAGTCAGACCTCTTCTTTACAGGTCCCATGGGATTACATGAGAAAACATGCTAATATTTCTACTCAGCACAATGATACAGCTGCAGTATATAGACCTGGGTTCAAATACTATTTAGGGCATTTCAATTACATATAGAAGTAAGTATGTTTTATTTGAAAAGACAAGGAGAATATTGGAATTAATTTTGAAATACACTTGAAAAGTATTTAAAATGACTGAAATACACTGACTCAAGTACACTCCCATGCAATTAACCCAGATATTTTAAATAATAATTTGAAAGCGCTTTCTAATAGTAAATTATTTATAGGAAATTATTAGAAAATGCCTTCAAATACTTCCAATAGGAGATTCGGGCCACATTATTTGAAACTACTCAAATACACAGAAAATAAGTAGAACAAATATAATACATTCACTTGGGCCATTTGCGAGCTGTTTTTTTCCATCGTATATATGATCCTTTCACAAGGATCACTAGGCTAAGTGCTCAAGGCAGTCACAACAGAACCACTACAGAACATGGAGAAAAGGCAAAAAACTAAGAAGCATGAAACATGCCAGTAAATCATTCAGAGTCATGTAACCCAGTCGCCACACACTGGTTGAATCCACATCATTTCAACAAAATGACTTTGAACCAACGTGGAATTGACATCTGTGCCCAGTGGGAAACCTCAATCTAAGCTGCCCTCTCTTCTGTCTCTCATTGACTCAAAGTTTAAAACCAGTTAGATGTGAACGTTACCAACCAGAGGGCAACAGGAGAGGATCCATGTTGCAGTGTGTACAAAGCAGGGAAAATGGGATTTGATGTAGCTCTGTTGAGTGTTTGCAGTATAGTAATGTCATAGCATCACCCAATGCTTATTCACGCCCCAGGCTTTTAAAGATCCTTTGATAAAACAGACTTCCTTTACCCTCCACTCCCCCTCTGTCTCCCTGGAGCTGAATTGCCTAAGAGAGAAGGAACAGAAAGAAAGGGACAAAACAACCAACAAAAACGACTCCTGCAGCTCTCTGGAACCCTTTTTTGTAAGAGTGTACTTTATCACTGACCTCATCCCAGAGTTTCTCAGAGCGTTGACACTCAGCCCACTGACACACCTATCAGATCACAGGAAAATCACAGCCTACTTTAATAGAGCGGTACTCAATCATGAGGCATCAAAGCCGAACAAACTGCATACTACAATGAACAAAAATAGAAATGGAACAACTTCAAAGGTTTTACTGTTACAGTTAATATATGCCACACCTGTCAGGTGGATGGATTAGGTGGATCTTGACAAAGGAGAAACACTAACTAACAGGGATGTAAACAAATGTTTACACAACATTTTAGAGAAATAAGGTTTTTGTTCATTTCTGGGATCTTTTACTTCAGCTCATGAAACATGGGACCAACACTTTACATGGTGTGTTCATATTTTTGCTCAGTATATTAAGAACTGTTATAGATGAAAGGAAAGTAGTGTAAAAACCTACCAAAAAACAATTGGCCAACAACAAATTAAATCCCTTTCAGACGACTTCCTGGACAAAACGTTTCACTGCAATAGTGATTCGAACTCTCAGCTTCCCTATCAAGAATGACATGTGGTTTGATGAAGAATGCAAAAACATAAGAAAGAAATTGAGGAACCTATATCCAACCAAAAACACAGTGATCCAGAAAATCTGTCTATGCCTTCACTATGGTGAAACACTAAAACAGTACAGCACTACACTAAGGAAAAATAAAGTACAGCATGTTGGAAATATATAGAATCTAACCATTTCTGGGAAAATTGTAACACACTAAACAAACAACATGAAGAGCTGTCTGGATAAAGCACTTCTCCATTTTCTTTGGCCATATAACAGAAAACAAACAGCAAAAACATATACATTATCAGTTAAAACTTTGAGTCCGCTATTCATGGCCTAAAATGACCAACACCCACTGAATGCAGGTAGATTTTGGCATTGGTGGGTAAGATGTCTATATCACCAGCTACAAATAAAAAGTATGATCATGATATGATATATTTCTTTGCAAGCTAGCTAGCTTCATCATTTTGTCTGACATGCCAAAAAGGCAGCCGTGTTGATTAAATTTGACACGTAAGTATATCACGTGACTACAGTTTGCATTGAATTGTAGGTCATATAAACCCCACATGTGATCAAAGTTCTTCACTCGCTCCCTCAAGCTAAATCGAGGGTTGAGGGGGCAACGTTATTGAATTGGACCTCCACTTAAGATGGCAATAAAACTGCATCCGGTTTCGATGGGGATTCCCCCAAGGGAAAGTGGCTAATGTGAGGGCTGAGGTGGTAAAAATATTGTTTTTAGAAACATTACAAAGCAGGTTCATACATTTTTTGTGTTTTGTTAGTGTAATTTTAGGGGGAAAATATATTTTGGCTGGTAAGAAATCAGAGATTTTTAAATGAACCTACCAGTGGACCAAAAAGTACATTTTAGGCCCTGCAGCTATTAAAGACTACAATAACCCACTGTATTCTCAAATTACATTGAATGAACTACAGGACAAAATACAAACCGTTCAAACCAAAAAGACCTGTGGTGTTGAAGGTGTCCTAAATTAACTAATAAAATATACAGACCACAAATTCCAATTCTTGGGACCACAAAAGTGGAGACAAATTTGACCCCAATAACCACTGTGGGATATGCGTCAACAGCAACCTTGGGAAAATCCTCTGCATTATCATTAATAGTAGACTTCTACATTTCCTCAGTTAAAACAATGTCCTGAGCAAATGTCAAATTGTCTTATTACCAAATTACCATACGACAGATCAGGTGTTCAGGTGTTCAGGTGCACACCCTCATTGACAAAAAAAACTAAACAAAGCAAAAGCAGACTTCTCATGCTTTGTTGATTTCAAAAATCTTTTGACTCAATTTGCTATACAAATTGATAGAAAGCGGTGTTGGGGAAATAAACTAATTATAAAGTCCATGTATACAAATGATAAAGTCCATGTATACAAAGTGTTCAGTTTAAATTGACAAAAAAACTGCCTTCTTTCCTCAGGGTTGGGGGGTGAGACAGGGATGCAGCTTGAGCCTCACCCTCTTCAACATTTACATCAATAAATTGGCGAGGGCACTAGAACAGTCTAAAGCACCCTGGCCTCACCCTACTAAACTCTGAAGTCAAATGTTTACTGTTTGCAGATGATATGGTGCTTCTGTCCCCAAACAAGGAGGGCCTACAGCAGCACCTAGATCTTCTGCACATATTCTGTCGTACTTTTCAGAACCCTATTAATCCAGCAAAGTATACTAATAATGGACCCTTACTAAATTATTCACATCTTGCTAAAAATAAGGAACTCTGATCTAAGGGCAGTGCCTGAATGAATGTAAAAGTAAAATCACATAATACTGTAGGTACGCAGTGGACCAATCAAGTAGAGCTTACAGTCACACACATAGCTAAAGTCTACTGCTGTCTCAGTCACGCATATAGCTAAACAGTCTCCATCTGTCTCAGTCACGCATATAGCTAAACAGTCTCCATCTGTCACGCACATAGACATCCATAGGTCAGAATATGCCCTAGCTGGGCTATTACGTAACATGATTAGGAATAATAGGACATTGATTGGTGGACATCAAGAGAATAGTCCTGAATCCATCCTGTCAGTTTAATCTGTAAATGTTTCCACTTGTCCACTACCTTAACCTGGGGCCTGGAAAACACATTACACATCAATGGAGAGTTTCAGCTCCTAGGGAGCAAATTGACAGGTGTTGAAACTAGATCCAACCACATGTCACTGGATGAAAGCACTCAAAGGGCCATACTTACTAAGCATTTACATCTGTACAAAGTTTGTACCTGTAGTAGGGCATTACAATTGAAACTCTTAGTAAATAGGACCAGTGGCAATTTTAGCATGTCAATCCTTGTGGGGCAACAACAACAAGAAATTGGGGGGATGCATGTCAGCAAAGCCACTACACAACACAACACTAAACAATACATTAATTGCACTTTAACGGTGACAAACAGTGCCCACAAACTATCAGGGCAGGAGAGGAGAGTCCCAACAGCAGTCCCAACAGTTTACCACTGCTACACCTGGCTATCAGTGGAGCCTTGTCTGCCAGCGAAACAGTTCATTCAACCTCATTTACTGCCTTTTAAAAAACATAGCTGATATGGCTGACTTGCTTAAACAAATGTGGTTTCTACTGACAATTGAGATGTACAAACTATGGCATAAGGGGATGACAAGCGGATAAGAGGCAATCCGTAATTCGATTAGTACATTAATGAGCGAGCTAGGACGGACCTCGTCAATATAACTATTTGTTCAGCACTTTTGAAACTTACAGCTCAGAATTCAGAACATGGGCTGTTCTCACAGTGTTCTCCATGTACACCAAGTCAGGACTGTAGGATAAATTAAAGGGGGATATAAGCAGACAAATCTGGATTGACAGCAGGGCCAATGTTGAGTTTTTATAATTTTAAGCTTGGAAAAGAGACCCATAAACCTAGTCTTGGGACCACATAGCCACTCCACTGAATAGCAGGCTAGTGATTGCTTTGCAATGCTTGCAGTGATCCACTCATTCCTTCCAAACCACTCATTATTGAATTTGCGATCTCCAACTTGTTGTGTAATGTTTATGTCCAATGAATGATGAACACCAATATGTTTTATTTATAATTCATATGATTAAAAAGGATTTTCCAGTAAATTGTCGACTTGATTCATGATGTTGATTGCTAGCTAAGATTTTGAAAGTATGATGTTGACATGATCAGTCCAATCAAAGCTATTGCAGATATAATGTGATTTGACATAATTGTATCTGTGGCCTATGACCTTGAGCCTTCTTGGATGGGCACTTCTAATGTAACTCTATGGCAGCATCCAAGGGGCTTGAATTTTCAAGCTCTACCCTTAGATTTGGCGGTGATGTAGTGTCCCCATAAGTGACAGAACACTGAGCCAATCACCGCGCAACTAGAGAACATTACCAACCCCTACGCTGCGTATTTTCCGCTGGCTGCCCCACCACCTCAGAAAGCACAGAGCTGCCTTACTCAAGAAAGCAAAAAAGCTGCCTTACTCAAGAAAGCAAAAAAGAGATGTTTGTATGCAGCTTTATTAACTAAACTATTTTTTATATTTTTTTGTACATTGTTTGCAAACTGATATGTGACACGTAATAATGTCAAAATGATGTCTCTTTTTTTTCTTTTTTTAAATGTGGGGCTCAAAACAGGTGGGGCTCTGCCCCTGCACCTGCCCTGAATGACGGTTCGCCACTGAATATGACCCAAAGACTTCCACTGTATGGGTGCATTAAATCCAGACGTTATCCTGATATTGATTTCCTACTTGGCGAGCCCACAGTCTCTGAGTGCATATACAGTAGCTCACCGATGATTTGTCAGCTCTCAGCACTGTTAGTGCATTAAGTGTCACGCCGTGATATGTTCCATCTCTCGTTCCCTATCCTGGGTCTGAGGACTACAATACTTATTACATTCCCTATGCTGGGTATGAGGACTACAATATTTATTACATTCCCCATGCTGGGTATGAGGTCTACAATATTTATTACATTCCCTATGCTGGGTATGAGGACTACAATATTTACTACATTCCCTATGCTGGGTATGAGGACTACAATACTTATTACATTCCCTATGCTGGGTATGAGGACTACAATATTTATTACATTCCCCATGCTGGGTATGAGGACTACAATATGTATTATATTCCCTATGCTGGGTCTGAGGACTACAATATTTATTACATTCCCTATGCTGGGTATGAGGACTGCAATACTTATTACATTCCCTATGCTGGATATGAGGACTGCAATACTTATTACATTCCCTATGCTGGGTATGAGGACTGCAATACTTACTACATTCCCTATGCTGGGTATGAGGACTACAATACCTATTACATTCCCTATGCTGGGTATGAGGACTGCAATACTTACTACATTCCCTATGCTGGGTATGAGGTCTACAATATTTATTACATTCCCTATGCTGGGTATGAGGACTACAATACTTATTACATTCCCTATGCTGGGTATGAGGACTACAATACTTATTACATTCCCTATGCTGAGTCTGAGGACTACAATACTTATTACATTCCCTATGCTGGGTATGAGGACTGCAATACTTATTACATTCCCTATGCTGGGTATGAGGACTGCAATACTTACTACATTCCCTATGCTGGGTCTGAGAACTACAATATTTATTACATTCCCTATGCTGGGTATGAGGTCTACAATATTTATTACATTCCCTATGCTGGGTCTGAGAACTACAATATTTATTACATTCCCCATGCTGGGTATGAGGTCTACAATATTTATTACATTCCCTATGCTGGGTATGAGGACTGCAATACTTATTACATTCCCTATGCTGGGTATGAGGACTACAATATTTATTACATTCCCCATGCTGGGTATGAGGTCTACAATATTTATTACATTCCCTATGCTGGGTATGAGGACTGCAATACTTATTACATTCCCTATGCTGGGTATGAGGACTACAATATTTATTACATTCCCCATGCTGGGTATGAGGTCTACAATATTTATTACATTCCCTATGCTGGGTCTGAGGACTACAATATTTATTACATTCCCTATGCTGGGTATGAGGACTACAATACTTATTACATTCCCTATGCTGGGTATGAGGACTACAATATGTATTATATTCCCTATGCTGGGTATGAGGACTACAATATTTATTACATTCCCTATGCTGGGTATGAGGTCTACAATATTTATTACATTCCCTATGCTGGGTCTGAGGACTACAATATGTATTATATTCCCTATGCTGGGTATGAGGACTACAATATTTATTACATTCCCTATGCTGTGTATGATGACTACAATATGTATTACATTCCCTATGCTGGGTATGAGGACTACAATACTTATTACATTCCCCATGCTGGGTATGAGGTCTACAATATGTATTACATTCCCTATGCTGGGTCTGAGGACTACAATATTTATTACATTCCCTATGCTGGGTATGAGGACTACAATACTTATTACATTCCCTATGCTGGGTATGAGGACTACAATATGCATTATATTCCCTATGCTGGGTATGAGGACTACAATATTTATTACATTCCCTATGCTGGGTATGAGGTCTACAATATTTATTACATTCCCTATGCTGGGTCTGAGGACTACAATATGTATTATATTCCCTATGCTGGGTATGAGGTCTACAATATTTATTACATTCCCTATGCTGTGTATGATGACTACAATATGTATTACATTCCCTATGCTGGGTATGAGGACTACAATACTTATTACATTCCCCATGCTGGGTATGAGGTCTACAATATGTATTATATTCCCTATGCTGGGTATGAGGACTACAATATTTATTACATTCCCTATGCTGGGTATGAGGACTACAATACTTATTACATTCCCTATGCTGGGTCTGAGGACTACAATACTTATTACATTCCCCATGCTGGGTCTGAGGACTACAATATGTATTATATTCCCTATGCTGGGTCTGAGGACTACAATATGTATTACATTCCCTATGCTGGGTATGAGGACTACAATACTTATTACATTCCCTATGCTGGGTATGAGGACTACAATATGTATTATATTCCCTATGCTGGGTATGAGGACTACAATATGTATTATATTCCCTATGCTGGGTATGAGGACTACAATATGTATTATATTCCCTATGCTGGGTATGAGGACTACAATACTTATTACATTCCCTATGCTGGGTATGAGGACTACAATACTTATTACATTCCCTATGCTGGGTATGAGGACTACAATACTTATTACATTCCCTATGCTGGGTCTGAGGACTACAATATGTATTATATTCCCTATGCTGGGTCTGAGGACTACAATATTTATTACATTCCCTATGCTGGGTATGAGGACTACAATATGTATTACAGTATAATATTACACGTATTACTATACAATACTTCTATTAGGGTTGAACTACTTTATTGAGATGAATTGTCATCTCAGTGGTTTTCAGGCTCTGGACCAGTATACCTCACAGGACTGTACCAGTGTGCACCACTAGAATGATGTTACATAAGAAATAAGCAGGAAAGATGAAAGTACAGGAGAGGGGAGGAGAGCAGAGAAGGGAGATAAAAGAAACGAGTACAAATCAGTACTGACGGAAAGAAGTGGAAAGGGGTGAAGGAGTTTAGATAAAGACAGAGAGCTTGACAGACAGAGAGGAAGAGACGGGTGTGTGTGTGTGTGTGTGTGTGTGTGTGTGTGTGTGTGTGTGTGTGTGTGTGTGTGTGTGTGTGTGTGTGTGTGTGTGTGTGTGTGTGTGTGTGTGTGTGTGTGTGTGTGTTGGAAGGAGAGAGAGCGATAGAGAGGGTGGAGAGGGAGGGGAAAGAGAGGTGGGGGAGTGTGGGAGAGAAATTACTCTGCAGATCCCAGGCTGATAAATAATGAATGCGGAGGGAGAGCTGCCAGCTCAATGGGGCAGAGTAGAGAGAGAGAGCAGAGCAGGGCATCAGAGTCCTTCATCAGCATAGAGCTGAGACGCCTTCTGGAGAGGAGCCAGGTGAGAGAGGAAAGGGACTGCAGTCACCTCCACCTTTACTATCTTTCTTTCTCTCTCTCTCTCTCTGAAGGATACACATATGCACATGCACTTGCACAGTCACATCCACCTTTCCATTGTCTTTCTGTGTTGTTGATACCCGATCCCAGACAGAAGTAGTCTTTGATCCTGGGGGTCATATAACCCTGGAACGTCCAGGGGAGTTGTGTGTGTGGATGTCTCAGCCTGGAAGGGAAGACAGTGGCCCTCTTCCCATTCTATTAGGTTGCCCCTGGAGTCCCTCTGCCCCATCTGTTAGAAGCCTGTGAATCTCTCTCTTTAAACCAGGCTGATTCACATAACTTCACAGAGGAGAACAGCTCTTTGATCTTCTCTGTGGTTAAGAGAAAGTATCACCTCTGATAAACTTCGACTCTCTCTCTCAACAGAGAATTCACAGTTGCAGAATGCCTGACCAATGAGACTGACCCAAAATTAAGACTATGTACAGACACAGTGAGCATGGCCTTGCTATCGAGAGAGGCCACTGTAGTCAGACCTGGCTCTCAAGAGAAGACAGGCTATGGGCCCACTGCTCACAAAATGAGGTGGAAACCGAGCTGCACTTCTTAACCTCCTGCCAAATGTATAACCATATTGAAGACATGTTTCCCTCAGATTACATAGACCCACAAAGAATTTGAAAACAAATCCAAACTCTCATATCTATTAGGTGAAATGCCTGAGTGTGCCACCACAGCAGCAAGATCTTGTGACCTGTTGCCACAAGGAAAGGACACACAGTGGAGCACAAACACCACTGTAAATACAGACTGTTAAGTGCCAAAATACATGTTATCAAATTATCAACTAATCAACTGAATTTTCTTATATCTCTCAAATATAGGACAGACACTTCATAACAAACTTCCTTTAGATTTTGTTGGGGACTATCTGTTGTTCCATGTAGTGAATATATTTTTCAATGCATTTGTATGGGCTAATAGCAGTGGCCAAAAATAAACGTTAATCAATTCATTTGTATTTATTTTTTACTGCAAGGAATCTTAAAATTCTAAATGATCCTTGGTATGACCTTCTTAAAACAATTCCAAATACTGTAGCTTAATAGAACCCTCCGGCTTAGACAGGACTTAGACTCTTCTGGGTTAAGGCAGGTACCTCTCTGATTCAGAGGGGTTGGGTTAAATGTGGAAGATACATTTCGGTTGAATTATTGTTGTTCGACTGGCTAGGTTTTTTTTCTCTCTATCTCTCTCTCTGCATGGAATGCTTATTGTAATGAGGGCTGTGTATCTCAGCCTCTCAGCCTAGTGAAACCAAACCGCACAGCTCAACTGGATACATTCAGCATTATGCTAATAATGTCAACTCCACTGCAGTTGTTTATCTCTTTCGAACGGACTGATTTCTGAATGGAACCATGGTTTAGTGTGAGTTGTGGCCCTTGGGCTCCAGAGTGGCACAGCGATCTAAGGCATTGCATCTCAGTGCAAGACGCGTCACTGCAATCCCTGGTTCAAATTCAGGTAGTATCACATCTGGCTGAGATTGGGAGTCCCATATGGCGGCGCACAATTAGCCCGTGTTTGGCCGGGGTAGGCCGTCATTGTAAATAAGGATTTGCTCTTAACGCTGATGACATGGCCTTCTAGCTCACGAATTGGGTCTCTGGGTGACAACAGATGTCCAGGCTATCGATTAGTACAGTGTCAGGAGTTCACTCTCTGGCAATGAGTCAGCCTGGTTCTGTGTGCCTCATTTTGTTCTGTTTCCTCTGTCTTTGCTCATCCTGTCATTGCGCTACCATTCACTTTCTGTTTTTTCTTGGATCACACACACACAACCTCCCATGCCTTGATCTTCTGTGCTGCTGCATTAACTGACAGTGGGAAGGATGAGCTGAAAATGAATGTGGAGAGTTGACAGAGGTCCAACTGACCCTGCTCCAACAGTCAGCAGAGTTGCATTGTGATTAAAACCACATTCAACCCCACTGAGGGGGAGAAAGAGAGATGTGGGGGAAGGAGGGAGGGACGGTGAGAGGGAGAGATGAGGGAGAGCGAGAGATGAAGGAGGGATGGAGGGAAAGAAGGAAGGAGATAGTTGAGATGGGGAGAGGGAGGAAAAGAGAGAAGGGAGCTCCTGATCACTTCTGTAGGTCCTTATTTGTACAGTATCATTACTAGGCCTATTGCTTATATACCGTGTTTGGTAGAAGCCTAGCAATGATACTTTATTGATTATCTATTTGCACTAGATTTTCCAGTAGTCAGTCGGTAGTTAATTTATTTCCCAATTGTATAGTGAAACATATTTAATTTAGTTAGTAGCATACGTGCCAAACTAACCTGGGGACTACTGAGAGACTGTGAGAGTCCCTGCTCTAAGTGTTATACTTTTAGCTCCTAATCTGAAGTGTAACCATTCCAGTGTGAAGTGTTTCCTCTGTATCTCTCCTCATGCCTCTGGCTTTCCCAAAGGATTTAGAGTCAATGTTACTCTTATCAGCACTTCTTCCCTCTCCCTCCTTCCCTCACTATATCCCTCTCTCTCTCTCCATCACACTCCATCACATTCCTTCCTTCCTTCCTTCCTTCCTTCCTTCCTTCCTTCCTTCCTTCCTTCCTTCCTTCCTTCCTTCCTCCCTCCCTCCCTCCCTCCATCCCTCTTTCCATCACCCTTTTCTCTCTCGCCCTCTCTCTCTTCTCCCTCCCTCCTTCCCGCTCTCTCCTTCTTTCCTCTCTCTCTGTCATTACTGCCCGTCAGCTATATTTATCCAATTCCTCCATTAACTAACTGACACACTGTGACGCAACTCAAACACTGTAGCAGGACAAGCCTGCATCTCACTCACACACATACGCATTCATTTTGGGATGATGTAATTTTAGCCCTCTGCAGAAGGATTGCAGACCTCCTTGTCAGGTATTTGTGCTCTGAGGTCCTCAGAGTGTCGCCTAGAAGCTGTGTTGTGTTATTTTTCGTGCTGACACAACAAGAGCTCAGAGTAACAGATTGGTTGGGTGAGAGTTGTATGTTGTGAAACAGAGAGGAGGGCTAGCACCAGGGCTGATCACAGCAGAGGGAGGGAGTCTGAACAGGGTTGTTACTCACTACTCTACTCTGATCACAGCAGAGGGAGGTAGTCTGAACAGGGCTGTTACTCACTACTCTACTCTGATCACAGCAGAGGGAGGGAGTCTGAACAGGGCTGTTACTCACTACTCTACTCTGATCACAGCAGAGGGAGGCAGTCTAAACAGGGCTGTTACTCACTACTCTACTCTGATCACAGCAGAGGGAGGGAGTCTAAACAGGGCTGTTACTCACTACTCTACTCTGATCACAGCAGAGGGAGGGAGTCTGAACAGGGCTGTTACTCACTACTCTACTCTGATCACAGCAGAGGGAGGGAGTCTGAACAGGGCTGTTACTCACTACTCTACTCTGATCACAGCAGAGGGAGGGAGTCTGAACAGGGCTGTTACTCACTACTCTACTCTGATCACAGCAGAGGGAGGGAGTCTGAACAGGGCTGTTACTCACTACTCTACTCTGATCACAGCAGAGGGAGGGAGTCTAAACAGGGTCTGGTTTCACCTGCATGTTGATCTCTCTTTGCAGTCTTTATCTGTGTTTCCTCCTCCCTGTGAAAGCAGGCTAGTGTGGTAGTGTCTGTCTCTGAGAAGAGAGGACTGTACCCCTGTAGGGGGCGAGGATGCATCCTCTGCAGAGTCATTCAGGCCCTGTTTGCAGAAAACAGAGTGCTGTCTAATAGGGGTGGTGGTTAAAGTCGTCCCCTATCCCCTGTCCCCTAGTCTCATCATCTTTGTCTCTTTCTGGGACCCCCCCCCCCACTCATCTCATATAATGTACTCAAGCTGTTGAAGATCAAATCCATGTGTTCGGGCACTCTCCACCTTCAGGACCCCATGCCTATCTGCTGAAAACTGATTTTCTGCCTCTGCTTGCTTCAACCTAACCTGCACTGCTCTGTTCTTTCTCACACATGCCACACTGTTCCCCATATATGTGTGATAGACAAGCAAAATAACAATATTCTCTGCTTCACTTCCACAACACTACGTACTATGCAAAGTACATTGTAATGAATGTTGCACCCTGCATTTTACAACATAAATGTGTCCCAATGCTGTAATTGTATCACAATACAACGTAACATACTTGTATAAAAATGATGAGAGGTTACTGTACATTAACTGTTTTAGTGTTACAATATTTCTATTACTTTGTATTCAGTGTAATAATGCAGTTGGATTTGGTTTCTGTGTATTTACATGTACTTTATGTGTTTGTTCAAGGTACTGTAACTACAGTGTACTGTCAATAGCATGTTTTTGTGTAATTTCCATGTGTTCACCCTGATTACAGTATGATTTAACTGTACCTTTTGCTATGTGAAGCCATGGTAAGTACACCGCATCTCCACCAAGAAAATGATTGGAATGCACCTGTAGTTAACTGTAATTGCCCAGAAACAGCATCTGTTATTCTTTATAAGTTAGATCACATAGGGAGAGCCTCTAATGCTAAATACTCACTTGAATAGTATTATGACCCATCACTATAGAAGACACAGGATCTGTTACCATCAGCATAGGCGAGTAGCACTCCTTCACAAGCACATCTCTATCTCTAGCACCCATTCCTGACCCCCCCATACCGAGCATTGACCACGGTGTGTGACGTCATCTCCCATAGTCCTGTCATGGTCCGACCCCATGGTCCTGCCACATGTGTACAGCCATGGGACTGGGATGGAGTGGGATGCTTCCTCTCCTGCCTCTGTCTCCCTCCTCTTCCTCTCCTATGTCTGAATATGATGCTCTTCCTTTCTATTCCACCTCTCTCATTCCCCTGTCCATTATTCTGTCCATTCTCTCCCCTGTCCTTCCTCTCTCTCTCTCTCTCTCTCTCTCTCTCTCTCTCTCTCTCTCTCTCTCTCTCTCTCTCTCTCTCTCTCTCTCTCTCTCTCTCTCTGTGACTGTTGAGATTAACTTGACTCTATCTTTACTGTATGTCGTGTGTCTTTTTAGGCCCACGCGGTGCATCGCTGGCTAATCGATCAGGACGATAGTTTGAGCTCTGAGCTGCTGGATGGCCAAGGAGTATGGCACTTTGATGAAGCAGTAAATATCCGCCACACGTATATCTGGCTTTTCTACTACTTATATATCTATATATGACCATCTTGTACCTGTCTTTTTAAAAGTGTGTGTCACTGTTGTTGCGCTTGCTGCTGCAGTTGTTGTTGTTCATCTTACTTTCTATCTCTTTTCTTGTCTGTTGCTTGTAGTAACTGTAGCTCTATCTGGTTGTGTTGAGAGTCCAGTGTTGCTGTTGTGGTGTGAGCTGGTTTAGTCAGGGGTCATCAGGGGTTGTAAAGTCAGGCTGGAGCTGTTTCTTTCTTCCTGTTGTCGTTGCTTGACGTACTCCACTTCTGTCTTTGGTTTTCATTTGCATTTATGCAAACTCATCTAATGTGAGTGTTTATCTATATCCTTGTGTGTGGTTTTATCAGAAAATGTTTTCTCATGCAGCATATTACATGCCAAGAGTCCACGGGCAACGTTCCTCATACACGTTCCTGTACCTATACAGATATTACGTGTAGAAGGAAATTAAAAATGCTTTAATTGAAGCGCACAACAAAGATACTGTGCAATTAACTATTTTTCCTGTGGGTTCTTCTGATTTAGAAAATATGCTTCTGTTTATTTGTATTTGTGTGTATTCACAAGTGTGTGTGTGTGTGTGTGTGTGTGTGTGTGAGAGAGAGAGAGAGAGAGAGAGAGAGAGAGAGAGAGAGAGAGAGAATACAAAACTGAATACATGTACAGTACCAGTCAAAAGTTTGGAGGTGTGTTGGGTCATTGTCCTGTTGAAAAACAAATGATAGTCCCACTAAGCGCAAACCAGATAGGATGGTGTGTCGCTGCAGAATTCTGTAGTAGCCATGCTGGTTAAGTGTGCCTTGAATTCAAAATAAATCACCAGCAAAGCTCCCCCACACCATCACACCTCCTCCTCCTCCATGCTTCACGGTGGGGACCACACAAGCGGAGATCATCCATTAACCTAACCTACAAAGACACGGCGGTTGGAACCAAAAAGCTCACATTTGGACTCATCAGACCAAAGGACAGATTGCCAATGGTCTAATGTCCATTGCTCATGTTTCTTGGTCCAAGCATGTCTCTTCTTATTATTGGTGTCCTTTAGTAGTGGTTTCTTTGCAGCAATCCGACCACGAAGGCCTGAAATGCATTCCAGGTGACTACCTCATTAAGCTGTATGAGAGAATTCTAAGAGTGTGCAAAGGCTGGCTACTTTGAAGAATCTCAAATATAAAAAAATTTTTTTTGTTACTAAATAATTCCATATGTGTGATTTCATAGTTTTGATGTCTTCACTATTATTCTACAATGTAGAAAATAGTGGCCCAATCAAGTATCTTCTTATTATTGGTGTCCTTTAGTAGTGGTTTCTTTGCAGAAATTTGACTTTGAAGGCCTGATTCACACTGTCTCCTATGAACAGTTGATGTTGAGATGTCTGTCACTTGAACTCTGTGAAGCATTTATTTGGGCTGAAATTTCTGAGGCTGGTAACTCTAATGAACTTATCCTCTGCAGCAGATGTAACTCTGTGTCTTCCTTTCCTGTGGCTGTCCTCATGAGAGCCAGTTTCATCGTAGCGCGACTGCACTTGAAGAAACTTTCAAAGTTCTTGAAATGTTTTGTATTGACTGACCTTCATGTCTTAAAGTAATGATGGGCAGTCGTTTCTCTTTGCTTATTTGAGCTGTTTCTCTTTGTTTATGGACTTGGTACTTTACCAAATAGGGCTCTCTTCTGTATACCACCCCTACCTTGTCACAACACAACTGATTGGCTCAAACGCATTCAGGAGGAAAGAAATTCCACAAATTAACTTCAACATGACACACCTGTTAATTGAAATGCATTCCAGGTGAATCCCTCATGGAGCTGGTTGAGAGAATGCCAAGAGTGTGCAAAGCTGTCATCAAGGCAAAGGGTGGCTACTATGAAGTAGTAAATACTATGAAGTAGTAAAATCTCAAATCTCAAATATATTTTGATTTGTTTAACACTTTTTTGGTTACTACATGATTCCATGGGTGTTATTTCATCGTTTTGATGTCTTCACTATTATTCTATAATGTAGAAAATAGTAAATAAAGTAATAAAGTACTACCCTTTAATGAGTAAGTGTGTCCACACTTTTGACTGGTACTGTATGTGGTTGTCTGATTGTCTGTATGTCTGGTGCTGTACTTAGTTTAGGTGTTTGTGTACTTGCACAGTTCCAAGCTGTGTATTGGTATCATCTGAGTGTGTTGGGTCTGTGTTTTTTCTGGTGTGTTTTGGTGTTTTGTCTGTGCTGAAGCTGTTGTGAGTTGTGTCAATGTGATGTCTGTCTTGTGTCACTGCTGTGTTTTTTTCTGTGTTTCTGTGTTTCTGTGCTGTGTTGTGGTGTCTGTGTTGTGTTGTCTTGTGTCCATGTTGTGTAAGTAAGTATGTTATATTGTGTCTGTTGTGTTGTGTCTGTTGTTTTGTGTCTATGTTATGTAGGTATGCTATGTTGTATCCGTTGTGCTGTGTCTATGTTGTGTTGTGTCTATGTTGTGTCTATGTTGTGTTGTGTCTATGTTGTGCTGTGTCTATGTTGTGTTGTGTCTATGTTGTGTCTATGTTGTGTTGTGTCTATGTTGTGTTGTGTCTATGTTGTGCTGTGTCTATGTTGTGGTGTTGTATGTTGTGTCTATGTTGTGTTGTGTCTATGTTGTGTCTATGTTGTGTTGTGTCTATGTTGTGTTGTGTCTATGTTGTGCTGTGTCTATGTTGTGTTGTGTCTATGTTGTGTCTATGTTGTGTTGTGTCTATGTTGTGTTGTGTCTATGTTGTGCTGTGTCTATGTTGTGGTGTTGTATGTTGTGTCTATGTTGTGTTGTGTCTATGTTGTGTCCGTTGTGTTATGTTGTGTCCGTTGTGTTGTGTCTATGTTGTGTCCGTTGTGTTGTGTCTATGTTGTGTCCGTTGTGCTGTGTCTATGTTATGTAAGTATGCTATGTTGTGTCCGTTGTGTTGTGTCTATGTTGTGTCCGTTGTGTTGTGTCTATGTTGTGTCCGTTGTGTTGTGTCTACGTTGTGTCTATGTTGTGTTGTGTCTACGTTGTGTCTATGTTGTGTTGTGTCTATGTTGTGTCCGTTGTGCTGTGTCTATGTTATGTAAGTATGCTATGTTGTGTCCGTTGTGCTGTGTCTATGTTGTGGTGTTGTATGTTGTGTCTATGTTGTGTTGTGTCTATGTTGTGTCTATATTGTGCTGTGTCTATGTTGTGATGTTGTGTCTACGTTGTGTTGTGTCTACGTTGTGTCTATGTTGTGTTGTGTCTATGTTGTGTCCGTTGTGCTGTGTCTATGTTATGTAAGCATGCTATGTTGTGTCCGTTGTGCTGTGTCTATGTTGTGGTGTTGTATGTTGTGTCTATGTTGTGTTGTGTCTATGTTGTGTTGTGTCTATGTTATGTAGGTATGCTATGTTGTGTCCGTTGTGCTGTGTCTATGTTGTGGTGTTGTATGTTGTGTCTATGTTGTGTCTACGTTGTGATGTTGTGTCTACGTTGTGTTGTGTCTATGTTATGTAAGTATGCTATGTTGTGTCCGTTGTGCTGTGTCTATGTTGTGGTGTTGTATGTTGTGTCTATGTTGTGATGTTGTGTCTACGTTGTGTTGTGTCTATGTTATGTAAGTATGCTATGTTGTGTCTGTTGTTTTGTGTCTATGTTATGTAAGTATGCTATGTTGTGTCCGTTGTGCTGTGTCTATGTTGTGGTGTTGTATGTTGTGTCTACGTTGTGATGTTGTGTCTACGTTGTGTTGTGTCTATGTTATGTAAGTATGCTATGTTGTGTCTGTTGTTTTGTGTCTATGTTATGTAAGTATGCTATGTTGTGTCCGTTGTGCTGTGTCTATGTTGTGGTGTTGTATGTTGTGTCTATGTTGTGTTGTGTCTACGTTGTGATGTTGTGTCTACGTTGTGTTGTGTCTATGTTATGTAAGTATGCTATGTTGTGTCCGTTGTGCTGTGTCTATGTTGTGGTGTTGTATGTTGTGTCTATGTTGTGTCTACGTTGTGATGTTGTGTCTACGTTGTGTTGTGTCTATGTTATGTAAGTATGCTATGTTGTGTCCGTTATGCTGTGTCTATGTTGTGGTGTTGTATGTTGTGTCTATGTTGTGTTGTGTCTATGTTGTGTCCGTTGTGCTGTGTCTATGTTGTGGTGTTGTGTCTATGTTGTGTCTATGTTGTGATGTTGTGTCTACGTTGTGTTGTGTCTACGCTGTGTCTATGTTGTGTTGTGTCTATGTTGTGATGTTGTGTCTATGTTGTGTTGTGTCTACGTTGTGTTGTGTCTACGTTGTGTTGTGTCTATGTTGTGATGTTGTGTCTACGTTGTGTTGTGTCTACGTTGTGTTGTGTTTATGTTGTGATGTTGTGTCTATGTTGTGTTGTGTCTACGTTGTGTTGTGTCTACGTTGTGTCTATGTGATGTCTGTTTAATTTGTTTAAACAACCTGATGCTTTATTGTTTTTCCCCCCGTATTGTCTTCTTCAACACCTTACAACCCCAATTACACAATGATCTCACCTTCATCTTCAGTCTCTATACTCTACAGTTCTACAGGTCCATACGGCTTTCACAGTACTTTTCCCACAGGGCACATGTACTTCCAGGTGATACTGTAAACACTAGCGCTTATATTGTACTATATCTGCATCACAGAAAATAGAGGTCACAGGTAAGACATCCCAACGGTTCATATATGCCCTAATGTCAACCACAAATACAGGCTTTACATACTTATTTTTCCTTTTGTATGTGGAGGAATCATGAATCGTTTTTAGTTTGTCTTTTTTGTTTGTCTATATGTTGTTGTTATCTTCTGTGTACATGCTCATAGAGCAAGAGAGTGTATGTGTTTGTGTTTCATTCTCTTCTTGTTTGTCTGCCACCTGGGGTGGCAGGTAGCCTAGTGGTTAGAGTGTTGGGCCAGTAACCAGAAGTTGCTAGATCAAATCCCCGAGCTGACAAGGCAACAATCTGCCCCTGAACAAGGCAGTTAACCCATTGTTCCTAGGCCGTTATTGTAAATAAGAATTTGTTCTTAACTGACTTGCCTAGTTAAATTTGAAAAAATCTATAAAAAGTATTCAATTGTTTGACTACGAGCCAAACCCCTACCCTTATCCACGAGCAGGACATACAGTTTCCTTCAAGTACCCAGATAGACCAGGAAAGCTCCCAATGGAAATAAAATGCACTAATCGTATTAAATCAATTTACTTAGAAATGGAGATGGTAAGTAGATATCATTGGGGGTACTATCCCCAATCCCCATGTGACAAAAAATAACAGAACGGACAGTCACAAAATAGCATGTGAGTTTTGTTCCTGTCCTGGGCTAAGATAGGGCGCAGAGAGGCTGTGTGTGTTCAGAGTTCTGCAGTGAAGGATCATCCTATAGAATTTAATCTCTCTGCCTGGCCCATGGCCAAGGCAGCAGAGCAGTGGAAAACCACAGCAGCACAAACCCCTGCAATGACATCCCAGCGTCTTGATCCCACCATTCTAGAACACTTTCTCTCTTATCAAGCTGCACTTCACTCTTCCCTACACCCCTAATTTAATGTTATGATCCTCAGAAAGGTTCTCCTTTCCCCTCATTTTCAAAATAGGACATGCCAGTGTATTGAGAAATGTGCAGACGGTTTAACAGGACCGATTCATGATTTACAGAGGACACTCACTTCCTAAACCCTGCTCTTCTCTCCATGAAATATCACTTGAGGCCTGATTTTAATTTATAACCAAATGAAACGCTCCCTCTCCCTGTAAGTTAGAAATGTCAGTAGTTTATGTAAAGCACTGGTTGCTTTAATATGTGCTGTAGTACCGTGTCCCTTATCGTCCCATTCCCCTCATCCCCCTTCATTGAGCCTTCTGCAGCAGATGCTCAGGAACACCAAAGCCCCATCTGTCACAGTTCGACTGCACCACAGTCACAATAAGAAAAGTAACTATCACTCCCCAGCACTGTCAAGTGGATTCTCCTTTCTCAGTCACAGCTGCTCTCCCAGCCTACTGTAGCAACAGACTACATTATGAAGCCCATTGATGTCCAGTCACCAGCAGTCCGCTCTAATTTGTTTCGGGTAGGGGGTTAGATTTTAATTTGCATGTGAAAAACTCTGGCTAGCATTTAGAGTAGCGCCTTTAAACTCCAATTTTATTCATAGTGATATCGATGCTGGCAGTACAGAATTCAAATTAAGGTAATGTGAGATTTTATTACAATATGCAAAACAACAAAAAAATGTTGTTATAATATCTTTGGCCACCTACCAAATGTTTGAAAGAAGAAATTAGAGCACAATTATATCCATTAGTACTCTGGCTGATCCACTAGGAAATCGTCATATTTGGGATTTCAGCAGAAGTGAAATGTCTCTTGGGAGAAATCTGGCCTACTAAGAATAGATGAACCCCACCCAAGCAAGGATGGCCACTAAAGCATTAATTAAAAACATATAGACCATGATCTATGAGCTCAACCAGTTTAGGCTACACATACAGTATTTGACCTCTATTTCTATAAGAGTCAAATGGGAAGTGTTTGGAAAATCAAAAAGAAAGAAAATCTATACCCCAGTGCAGGATCCCCAGTGCTCAATACTACTTGATGATGTCAGCCTTTTGATAGCTTCAGTTTGGAAGTACAGTGTTTCCATCTCAACCTTCAATGACCTTGAGATTATACCCTTATGAAAACTAAATGTCATGAAGAATTTGGAAGATCTTGGTCTGTTGAGCCATCTATAGGCCTACACAAGGAGACAGGACCTGGAACCAAGAATATGAGAAGGAGACATGAGGACAGCTTCTTCTACAGATCTTATTTTAAGACAGTTTGCTACAGAATCCTTCCGCAACAGGAAATGTGAATTATTATGTTGATTATAATTTAAGGACATTTTTGTATAGGTAGATACATTTTTCAACAGGGAAATCATGTCTGAAATTTCAAAGTGGAAAGCCTTTTAAAAACTCAAATACACTACAAGTTTGCATTTCCTGCTGTGTAGGGAAATTCTCAACAACAAAAGAGTGATCAAATTAGGATGCTACATCTGTATTTCCTCTATCAACAGCCATGTACGCTTTTAACATTTTCTGGACTTGAAGGCACTAAGACGAAAAAGACTAAGAATACTTTTCCCTGTTGGTCTCAGGAACCCTTCTCCATTTATGTAATCACATTGATTTCTGCATTGTTTGGTTTTCATCTGATTTATAAGGCTTTCTTATGTGGTATCTATCATGTTATGTGTGTGTGAGACTGTGTGTGTGAGACTGTGAGCGTGTGCGTGGGTGTCTGTGTGCGTGTGTGTGTTGAGGAAGACCGAGAGGTGAGAAGGAGGTGGTGGAGCGGGTGATTGAGTGATTGGCGTCTGATATACAGCCTCTCTGCAGGCTGCCCTTGTGTTGATTGATGAGAGCAACTCTCTTAATCACATAGATCTCATATTTATTAACAAGATACCCTCTGATAGGCCAGACAGCAGCTTTGCATCTTCCCCCAGAGAGAATGGAGGGATAAGGAGAGCTGGGCAGAGAGGAAATATTGACTTCCCAAATTGATGGGAAGTGGATAGTTATTTATTAGATAGCTTAGGATGGTAATTAATATGTCTGTGTGGGCCTGTGTTTACAGAACAGTTTGCTTGCCCTGTTGTACAGGATACCGTTGTCCCTCTCTGCTGCAGCAGCCTCCCATGTCTGCACCGTCAATGAGATTCTTGAACAAACACACACACACACACAGAGGGACACACACACATGCAAACTCTCTCTTTACTTCCCCAGGAGGCGTTTATTTATTATCTCTGTTGCCACAGTCATGCCCAAGACATCTTCCCTCTTTTCCACTAAGCCATGTACCATTTGCTCTCTTCGTCTGTCTCTCTTGTCATCACCTCCATTCTTTAGCTTGTTCCCTCTCTCCTCTCCTCTCTCTGACTGGAGGTGAGAGATGAGGCTGGTGATATATAGAGGCAGTTAGCAGCAAATGTCAAATGGTCAATTGAGGCCTGTACCTCTGTCATAGCCTATCCATCTGGACATGCCAGGAACCCAACACACACACACACACACACGCGCGCGCGAGAGAGTCAGGGACAAACAGGATACCGTTCTGTAGATTATGGATAGCAGTACACTATGTCCTGTCTAGTGGGAGGTAGACCTCTGGTATTGAATGTATAATATTACCACAGCGCTACTACCACCACCATATGATACAGTACACCTACTCATACTACTCCACGGAGACACTACAGGCCTGCAGTTTTTATACTGATCACATCACAATGTAAACATTGTTTTGTTTTCTACAGACTGGTGAATGATATCCACAGTAGTGGCTACTATCCTGAAGTCCCAGAATGGTGGAGCCTGTTTATGACAGTGTCAGAGGAGTGCATTAGGTTTGAATGGAGTCTGTGGAGTCTGGGGCCACTCTGGGCTCTGCACTTATTAAACAGGCTGAGTGAATTATGGGCTGGCTGGCTGCTTAGACCGGACTCTCCCCTGCATACATCACCATGTCTCTCAGACTCACTTATTCTGCAGAATGGCTCCTCCAGGCAGCTCGGTGCAGGTTGGCATTTATTGAGATGACTCATGCTCATGTACTGGAAGCAACTCTGCAGAATGGTCACTAGCTGGCACAGCCACAAAGTCCTGAAATCAGATTTTAAACCTAACCCTAACCTCAACCCTAACTACACTGCTAACCCTAATACCTAACCTTAAATAAAGACCAAAGAGCACATTTTTGTTTTCATAGATTTTTACGATCTAGACAACTTTGACTTTGCCTCTGGCCCATCTAGCGGAAACCACTCAGAAACCACTCTGCCTCCAGGCCAAGACTCATGACAAATAAGCTTCAACCTTCTAGCTGTGCATCTCATATCCCTGCAGAAGAGACACAAGGAGTCACCAACAACACAGGGAATGACTAACCACTCCACAGCCAAGACCCAGCCCAGAACATTGTAGTGTAGTGTAGTGTAGCATGTTAGGGCTGTGTGTTAGCTGGGGCCCACTTGGTGCCCCCACTTGGTGCCCCTGCCTGCCTTGCCTGCCTTGCCTGCCTGGCCTGGCCTGGCCTGGTCTGCCTGCCTGCCTGCCTGCAGGACTAAAAGTGGTAGAAGTAGTAGCCAACAACAAGGAAAAATTCCAGGTAAACAGAAAGTGTCCAGATAATATTTTCTAAATATTAGATGACGCTTACCAAGACACACTTGTCTAAATTGATGTGTCATGTGAAAGAAATGCTATAACCCCAGCCACATCTTGCTAAGTGGATGGGTCTCTACAGAAGGTGTAATGGTACAGCGAAATGGTTACTTGCATAGTAGTGTCATGACGTTGCCCTGTTCGGGGAGGTTTATGACGCCCCATAAATACCTTTCCCCCTTTTCTCTCCACTCTACAAAATGGGCTCTTGGAAAGCCCTGTGTTACCACAGAGAAAGTATGGTAACATCAAAAGGTTGGGGAATGGAACAATATTTCCCTTTCTCAACCAGTTGAAAGTGTCCGTTGGTACTTGAAGAATATGATGTCAGATCAGTTGTTGTCTGGGACATTGTATCTGATGATAGGACGACATAAATTGTATCTTGGAAAGTCTACATATCAGATTCACATGGAGTGTCACGGCTGTTGAAGGAAGTGGACCAAGGTGCAGCGTGGTGAGCGTACATTGTCTTTTATTATAAAAAATTACACCAACAAAACAATAAACACCACAAAAATAAACTGTGTCGCTACATGCTATGTACCATAATCAAAAGTCAACTTCCCACAAAGACAGGTGGGAAAAGGGCAACCTAAGTATGGTTCTCAATCAGAAACAACGATAGACAGCTGTCCTGATTGAGAACCTTACCCGGCCAAAACATAGAAATACAAATAATAGAACATAGAATACCCACCCCAAATCACACCCTGACCCAAACCAAATAGAGACATAAAAAGGATATCTAAGGTCAGGGCGTGACATGGAGTTGTTGTGCAATTTAAATGTTTAAATATGAAACTATTTGTGAGAAGATGAAATGTGATTTTAGCTTCTAAATGAGAGATTTGTTTTCATAAGTGAACTTATGCTCACTCAGTGGCCACGCCCAAGTGAACATACATTAGTTGGAGAGTGGTGAAACATGGCCTTTTTTTCACCAGTACAAAAGCCCCTGTGACCTAATTCTCATTAGACTAAGCAAACTCCGGCGGGAGCTGTGGTTGCGAATGGTTGAACGACTACTCTATCTAACGAAATGTACATGAGACCAGATCACATGGAGATGATGATCACCACGCTGGAATGGTGAATTTCGACTAGACCAGCCAGAATACAGCACGAGCTGATTATGGCAACTTGGTATGAACTTTGAACTATTATTCACTAAAGAAGAAGTGATACATCCTAGACGTCGCGTTATCAGCTGCGGCTGTAAACGTACGTGGCATAGCAAAGGAAGAACAACAGGGTATTTCAACGTATCCGCTCTACAACACCACAACCAGAAAAATTATAACGCAGAGAATGGTTTGAACGTAATACGTTATAAGTAAAACCGTTCCATTTCTATGTTATGCTTGAAAGTGTACAAAGTAGGATTAGCTTGCACGAGATGCTAAGCTAACAAAGGGAAAGCAGCCATTTTGTTTTTCCTGTGTCACTTTGAAATTCCTCCGCCTTGCGTGACGGAAGTCCCGCCCTTTGTACTTCCGTTTGATTTCAGCTTTCTGCAATCAGTGACCCCCTGGGTGTCTTTTAAAAAGTAGTATTTTGGTGACACCCAAACGTGGATCACGTTTAACAAGTGGTTACTTATGATATCCAGCCAGTCTCAACTGATTGGATATCGATGTCTCATTCAATTTAACTAAGAGGTACAATTGCCAGATTTACCTTTTTCCAATGGACATTTTAAATAATATTCAAATGGATGGGTTTCTACAAATGAGACAATTTAAACTTTTCCACATTAACCTTGATGATGCAACGCTCTCAGGTTAATTAAAGTTCAATTCCCAAATAGCCTATACAGGTTTGATTTATCATTAATATTGATTAAATGAGTAAAATTAGACTACCCAGTATTGAATGATGTGCCACCTCCAGCGGAATCCCATGTGGCTTTGGCCTTAGGGACATGTAAACCTGGCGATGAATGCAACCTAACATTTAACTACTGTTCACACTTATGATAATCCAGACAATGTCAATTGATTGGATATCATCGTCTCATTCAATTGAATAAGTTAAATTGTCAACATACCTTTTCAGGTCCTTCCAATTAAATTAGATATTTTGACATTTTCCTTATTAACCCAGATGAACCAAACCTCTCAGGTTAATTAAAGTTCAATTCCCAGATAGCCTATCCAGGTATGATTAATCCTTATCATTCATTAATCAATTTGCTTTTGCAAAGTTCAATCACGTCCAACTCCCACATTACTGATACAGTACTGATGGTTCATTAACGTCTATAAATAGATTAAAATCGTCTTTGCAGCTTCCAACGAATTCCAAACACAAACTTTGAAAAAAAAATAGTAAAAATGTGGTCACCACTCCTCCGCTAATTAGTGAACCTCCACCCATAAAAGGATTGATCTCTGACCTCAGCAGCAAAACCAACCATAACTATGCCATTAGCGGAAAAATAGTAGAAATCGCGACAAACTCTCCAAAATCAACCATCAAACACAGGCTTTGTAACGGTTCTCTCCACTTTAGCCCTTATGTATCGCCATCAAAGATTGGCATCGGTCCAATACCGCAGTGCACAGCTGAAGCACATGTAAGACATGACTGACATGAAGGGACAGGTGAAGAGAACTGAGCAACTATTGACAAAAGCAGGAAATTAAAACATTCTACTAGCCAAGGAACTGCGTTTGAAATCTGAACAATTAAAAGTAATGGCAAATACTTATGACAATGAACAAGCACAAACTCTTTCTCAACAAAATTGTTGTCTCCAGGAAAAAATTAATTTAGCCAAAATACGATGCAGTCCACTCCAAACTAGATAAATCTGTTGAGTTATCTACAAACAGGAGCACGCAATTTGATAACATGCAGGCAGTTTTGTTGAACGTTACTCAAAGTAACAATGTTCTACTCCAAATGCTGCAGACCCAAGACGATCAGTTAATGAACACAATGACTAAGTTGGATGACAAATCAGCAGAACTCATTGAAGTCGCTGACCAAATTAATGATGAGAACTCAAGTGATGAAGACGGAAATATTGATTTCTAAGCAAGCGGAGGAAATCTCATCACTGAATCTCTCACTCCTTACTCAAGACCTCTATCTGCAAACAATGACAGATAAGTTTGAGACCGAAAGGAGCAAGTGCAACACTCACGTGGCCAAAATCAGTACTCTAAGCGTTCAAGTGGACTTTGCAATGCAGCAGAATACCACCCTTAGGCACAATCTGGTGGAATTCCAGAACTGTCACGCGCAACAGCGCGATTACCCCACCAAGCAACCGGAGTCTGATACTCAAAGGAATGAAGATGATAGAAGGTTTCAGCCTTTGCCTCCCCTCCATGGATAACATAGCTATGAAATAGACGTTTAAAAAAAAAAAAATTATTTAGCCTTTCTTTAACCAGGTAGGCTAGTTGAGAACAAGTTCACATTTACAACTGTGACCTGGCCAAGATAAAGCAAAGCAGTGTGACACAAACAACAACACAGAGTTACACATGGAATAAACAAGTGTATAGTCAATATCATAATAGGAAAAAAAGAAAGTGTATATACAGTGTGTGCAAATGGCGTGAGGAGATAAGGCAATAAATAGGCCATAGTAGTGAAGCAAATTAACACTGAAGTGATAGATGTGCAGATGATGATGTCCAAGTAGAAATACTGGTAGAAGTAGAATAATGTCCAAGTAGAAATACAAGTTTTTTAAAAACCAATATGGGGATGAGGTAGGTAGATTGGATGGGTTATTTACAGATGGGTTATCCAATGCAGATGTTTAAAGTTAGTGAGAGAAATATAAGTCTCCAGCTTCAGCAATTTTTGCAATTCGTACCAGTCATTGGCAGCAGAGAACTGGAAGGAAAGGTGGCCAAAGGAGGTGTTGGCTTTGGGGGTGACCAGTGAGATGTACCTGCTGGAGCGTGTGTTACGGGTGGGTGTTGTTATTGTGACCAGTGAGCTGAGATAAGGCGGAGCTTTACCTAGCAAAGACTTATAGATGACCTGGAGCCAGTGGGTCTGGCGATGAATATGTAGCAAGGGCCAGCCAATGAGGACATACAGGTCGCAGTGGTGGGTGGTATATGAGGATTTGGTGACAAAACGGATGGCACTGTGATAGACTGCATCCAGTTTGCTGAGTAGAGTATTGAGGAGAGTCATTTGTAAATGACATCGCCGAAGTCGAGGATCGGAAGGATAGTCAGTTTTACGAGGGTATGTTTGGCGGCGTGAGTGAAGGAGTCTTTGTTGCGAAATAGGAAGCCGATTCTAGATTTCATTTTGGATTGGAGATGTTTAATATGAGTCTGGAAGGAGAGTTTACAGTCTAGCCAGACACCTAGATATTTGTAGTTGTCCACATATTCTAAGTCAGAACCGTCCAAAGTAGTGATGCTAGTCGGGTGGGCAGGTGTGGGCAGCGAACGGTTGAAAAGCATGCATTTAGTTTTACTAGCGTTTAAGAGCAGTCGGAGGCCACGGAAGGAGTGTTGTATGGCTTTGGAGCTCGTTTGGATGTTTGTTAACACGGTGTCCAAAGAAGGGCCAGATGTATACAGAATGGTGTCGTCTGCATAGAGGTGGATCAGGGAATCACCCGCAGCAAGAGTGACATCGTTGATATATACAGAGAAAAGAGTCAGCCCAAGAATTGAACCCTGTGGTACCCCCATAGAGACTGCCAGAGGTCCGGACAACAGGCCCTCCGATTTGACACACTGAACTGTCTGAGAAGTAGTTGGTGAACCAGGCGAGGCAGTCATTTTAGAATCCAGGGCTGTTGAGTCTGCCGATAAGAATACTGTGATTGACAGAGTCGAAAGCCTTGGCCAGGTTGATGAAGGCGGCTGCACAGTACTGTCTTTTATTGATGGCGGTTATGACATCATTTAGTACCTTGAAAATGACTGAGGTGCACCCGTGACAAGCTCGGAAACCGGATTGCACAGCGGAGAAGGTATGGTGGGATTCGAAATGGTCAGTGATCTTTTTATTAAGTTGGCTTTCGAAGACTTTAGAAAGGCAGGGCAGGATGGATATAGGTCTATAACAGTTTTGGTCTAGAGTGTAACCCCCTTTGAAGAGGGGGATGACCATGGCAGCTTTCCAATCTTTAGGGTTCTCGGACGATACGAAAGAGAGGTTGAACAGACTGATAATAGGGGATGCAACAATGGTAGAGGATTGTTTTAGAAGAGAGGGTCCAGATTGTCTAACCCAGCTGATTTGTACTGGTCCAGATTTTGCAGCTCTTTCAGAACATCTGCAATGTGGATTTGGGTGAAGGAGAAGCTGGGGAGGCTTGGGAAAGTAGCTGCGGAGGGTGCGGAGCTGTTTGCCGGATTTGGTGTAGCCAGGAGGAAAGCATGGCCAACCGTAGAGAAATGCTTATTGAAATTCTCGATTATCTTGGATTTATCGGTGGTGACAGTGTTTCCTAGCCTCAGTGCAGTGGGCAACTGGGAGGAGGTGCTCTTATTCTCCATGGACTTTACAGTGTCCCAAAACTTTTTGGATTTAGAGCTAAATGATGCACATTTCTGTTTGAAAAAGTTAGCCTTTGCTTTCCTGACTGACTGCATGTATTGGTTCCTGACTTCCCTGAAAAGTTGCATATCGTGGGGACTATTCGATGCTAGTGCAGTCTGCCACAGGATGTTTTTGTGCTGGTTGAGGGCAGTCAGGTCTGGAGTGAACCAAGTGCTTCTTAGTTCTACATTTTTGGAAAGGGGCATGCTTATTTAAGATGGTGAGGAAATTACTTTTAAAGAATGACCAGTTATCCTCGACTGACGGAATGAGATCAATATCATTCCAGGATATCCGGGCCAGGTCGACTAGAAAGGCTTGCTCGCAGAAGCGTTTTAGGGAGCGTTTGACAGTGATGAGGGGACCGTAGACCCATAGCGGATGCAGGCAATGAGGCAGTGATCGCTGAGATCACAGCAGAGGTGTATTTGGAGGGCAAGTTGACCAGGATAATATCTGTGAGGGTGCCCATGTTTACGGATTTAGGGTTGTACCTGGTGGGTTCCTTGATAATTTGAGTGAGATTGAGGGCATCTATCTTAGATTGTGGGACTGCTGGGGTGTTAAGCATATCCCAGTTTAGGTCTCCTAACAGGACAAACTCTGAAGATAGATGGGGGCAATCAATTCATATATGGAGTCCAGGGCACAGCTGGGAGCTGAGGGCGGGGTCTATAACAGGTGGCATCAGTGATAGACTTGTTTCTGGAGAGATTCATTTAAACAAATTAAAAGCTCAAACTGTTTGGGCATAGACCTGGAAAGTATGAAAGAACTTTGCAGGCTATCTCTGCAGTAGATTTCAACTCCTCCCCCTTTGGCAGTTCTATCTTGACGTAAAATGTTGTAGTTGGGGAAGGAAATCTCTGCATTTTTGGTGGCCTTCCTAAGCCAGGATTCAGACACGGCAAGGACATCAGAGTTGGCTGAGTGTGCTAAAGCAGTGAGTAAAATAAACTTAGGGATGAGGCTTTTTCGGTTACAGAAGTCAACAAATGAGAATGCCTGGGGACACGCAGGGCCTGGGTTAACCTCCACATCACCTGAGGAACAGAGGTGGAGTAGGATGAGGGTACGGCTAAAGGCTATCAAATCTGGTCGTCTAGTGCGTTGGGGACAGAGAATTAAAGGAGCAGATTTCTGGGCGTAGTAGGATAGAGTCAGGGCATAATGTATAGACAGGGGTATGGTAGGGTGCGGGTACAGTAGAGGTAAACCCAGGCACTGAGTGACGATAAGGTTGCATCTCTGGACACACTGGTTATGCTGGGTGAGGTCACCCCATGTGTGGGAGGTGGGACAAAGGAGGTATCTCAGGCATGTTGAGTGGGACTAAACTAAAACAATGATAACTATCCTTAACAACAGTATACAAGTCATATTGACATTTGAGAGAGACATAAAGCGAGGCATAAAGCAATCACAGGTGTTGATTGGGAGAGCTAGTTAAGACAACAACGAGTAAGACAACAACAGCTAATCAGCTAAGATAACAACAACAGGCCGGTTGAGGGCACAACGGATGGAGTTACGTCGGCAGACCAATCGGGGTGGAACAGCGGGGCTCCGTGTCGACAAAGGGTCCAGGCCAGTTGGCTAAAGAGGTATTGTAGCTGTAGTAATTGCGTTTGCTAGCCGGGAGATGCACCTGGCTTGCGGCTAACTGGTGATGGCTTCAGGACAGGGGCGTTAGCCACTATAGCCACTTGGTAGCAGCTAGCTAGCAGCGATGATCCGATGCAAAGGTCCAGAGCTTACGGCAAGAATCCGGTAGAGTTGTGGATTCTAGTCATGTTGGGGTAGAGTCCGGGAGGCAACAGCCGTGTAGCCGAGTGATCACTGAGCAGGCCAGGAGGTGGGCCTGGCTCAGAGCTAGCTTTGGGGCTGGGCCACACGGGGGCAGCTAGCTAGCTGTGATGATCAGGAGTAATGGTCTAGGGCTTGCAGCAGGAATCCGACGTTGTGATTGAGAAAACAGTCTGATACTGGCAGGCTGGCAAGTATTATCCAGGCTAAAAGCGTCTGGTGTCTGTGCAGAAGGTAAAGGTCGCTAGCAGTGGCTTACAATGACTAAATAGCTAGCAGCTAATTAGCTGGTTAGCTTCTGATGACTAGCTTCTGATGGAGTTTCTCGCTATAAAGTCTAAAAATAGCGGATCCGTATCACAATTGGGTGAGGCGGGATGCCGGAAGGTATATTTAATTTAAAAATGGAAAAGAGATTGAAAATAAATTGAAATATATACAAAGAAGAAGAAAAATAATAAATGTACACAGGAGAAACAACAATCCACGTCTGCACTGCTACGCCATCTTGGTTTCTGTGGTTTCTTCTTCATACCTATCGCCCCTACAGTTGTGGAAGACACAGTGACTTGTAGTAAAACCACTACACACTCCCTCAACACCAATTCTGACTGACCTCCAGGCATTGACCTGAAAATGTCTCATTCTGAACAAGTTGTAGTCTACCAGGTTACTTGGTTTTCTTCCCTTGACATGCGTGCTTGTGTAAGCATAAACGCACATGTACAATGGAACATCCAATTAGGATTTATGCTCGGATCACTTAAGGGTCCTAGCACAATGCCAGCCTGGGTAAATTGCTACCGTACTCACCAGTTTATCCCCAGAAGTCCATAGGTTATCCCCTGGGTTATCCAATTAGATGATTAAGAGGTGATAACTATATTTTATATGTATCTTTTCTTTGGGCTTTTATTCATTTTCTTTCATTTTCTTTGACACTTAGGAAGTGATCGAGCCATAAACAACTTCCCCAGACAACCATCAGTTAGTGCCACAACACCGCTCATTTGGGAGGAAATGTAATTATATATTTCATGAGTGTGTGTGCGTTGTTAACAGCTGCCTAAGTTACTGCCCAGATCTTCCAGTATGGACGACCAGACGACAGGTCCGGAACGGCAATCCCCAACCCAGACATCCCCTGGCCATTACTGTGGTGCTTTGCAGCTTCCAGAAATCAAATCAAATCAAATCTATTTATATAGCCCTTCGTACATCAGCTGATATCTCAAAGTGCTGTACAGAAACCCAGCCTAAAACCCCAAACAGCAAGCAATGCAGGTGTAGAAGCACGGTGGCTAGGAAAAACTCCCTAGAAAGGCCAAAACCTAGGAAGAAACCTAGAGAGGAACCAGGCTATGTGGGGTGGCCAGTCCTCTTCTGGCTGTGCCGGGTGGAGATTATAACAGAACATGGCCAAGATGTTCAAATGTTCATAAATGACCAGCATGGTCGAATAATAATAAGGCAGAACAGTTGAAACTGGAGCAGCAGCACGGTCAGGTGGACTGGGGACAGCAAGGAGTCATCATGTCAGGTATTCCTGGGGCATGGTCCTAGGGCTCAGGTCAGTTGAACATCTGCTGTCCAGCCTTGGAGCGGCCTGCTTCATTCGAAGAAACCCTACCCGGGTCAACCACCAGAGAGGGACCACAATGATGGTCCACAACCAGGACAATCCACAGTCATTTTTATGTTGGTTTACAACTTGCAGGATTATCGAAAAGGGGGACTGTCATGACGTTGCCCTGTTCGGTGAGGTTTATGACCCCCCATAAATAACTTAACCCCTTTTCTCTCCACTCTACAGAATGGGCTCTTGGAAAGCCCTGTGTTACCACAGAGAAAGTATGGTAACATCAAAAGGTTGGGGAATGGAACAATATTTCATCTTTCTCAACCAGTTGAAAGTGTCCGTTGATACTTGAAGAATATGATGTCAGATCAGTTGTAGTCTGGGACATTATACAGTGCCTTGCGAAAGTATTCGGCCCCCTTGAACTTTGCGACCTTTTGCCACATTTCAGGCTTCAAACATAAAGATATAAAACTGTATTTTTTTGTGAAGAATCAACAACAAGTGGGACACAATCATGAAGTGGAACGACATTTATTGGATATTTCAAACTTTTTTAACAAATCAAAAACTGTAAAATTGGGCGTGCAAAATTATTCAGCCCCTTTACTTTCAGTGCAGCAAACTCTCTCCAGAAGTTCAGTGAGGATCTCTGAATGATCCAATGTTGACCTAAATGACTAATGATGATAAATACAATCCACCTGTGTGTAATCAAGTCTCCGTATAAATGCACCTGCACTGTGATAGTCTCAGAGGTCCGTTAATGAAAGGGGTTGCAGTCTGCCGTGAAGCATTCAGCCATGTATACCAGTAAGAGTCTAGATAAAGTTTCAGATATTATACGTTTCTAATTTTGTCAGAAAGTTATTTTCATTTCAAGTTAAAGCTTACTGTTAGCTAGCTAGCTAATTTTTCATAAACATCAGATAACCCCTAGCGGACAGAGGATTAAATCGTCTTGAGCTCAACATTTGCTGACCACCGATTTTTGATTGCAAAATCTGTAAGTTAAGTTAGGTTTTGAGGGTTTTCAAAAAAGTAATACAAAAAGTAACATACAGTGCCTTGCGAAAGTATTCGGCCCCCTTGAACTTTGCGACCTTTTGCCACATTTCAGGCTTCAAACATAAAGATATAAAACTGTATTTTTTTGTGAAGAATCAACAACAAGTGGGACACAATCATGAAGTGGAACGACATTTATTGGATATTTCAAACTTTTTTAACAAATCAAAAACTGAAAAATTGGGCGTGCATAGTGTGGGACATGTTGTATATTGTCAAATTCGACTGCGCGACAGACCACACATAATTTAATATCTAACTTTTTACCTCTGAAATATAGCTAACTGATTTCGGGCAAGTATATATTTTTTTAACCAGAAGGCTAACAAACTAGTCAACTATTTAGTAAACACTTCAGATGCAATGTTGGTGTCTCTTTTTGAACAATATTTAATGGATATATCTTGTAATTGAGCAAAATATTAAGGTGGCCAATAACTTGGGACCATGTGCTGATAATACAGGACATATTTATTTTGCTAAACCACTTATCAAAAAGCTGATAGTAGTAGAATTTCCACTGAAATGTCGAACATGCCCATTTGCTAACCCATTAGCTAACATTTTTATGACACCAATAATCACAAAACATTGATGGCTTGATCACTTTTGATAACTAGAATGTGTAGACTTTCCAAGATACAATTTATGTCGTCCTATCATCAGATACAGTGCCTTGCGAAAGTATTCAGCCCCCTTGAACTTTGCAACCTTTTGCCACATTTCAGGCTTCAAACATTTCCATTTTGTTTGTACAGCTTGCTTGACCCATTGTGTCAAGTCACTCTGGTTCAAACTGACCCTGTGCAATGCCACAAGAATCATCAGATATTTCCCCCTCTCTGTCACGGGTGCCATGGTTGCCCTTAGTTTGAAGATGTAATCCTAAAACAGGTGTTTTATACAACAGTGTTCTGTGTTCTCTTTTCGACCTCCTCTACATTTGCAATCAAACGCCAGAATTGAATTCATCTCCTTATCATACTCTGCTTCTACCAGATTCCACTGATTTCAAAACTCAGTCAACTTCTTCCGTGACAACAACAGTGTTGATCGTCGTTACACGGCAGACCAATCCGAAACTCATCTCAAGGCATGTACAGCCCATTCATTATCTCAGCCAATCATGACTAGCAGGAAGGTTCCTGCCTTTTTCTGTGGCTAAACCAACTAGGCTCGTAACTTAACAACCGTATTCATATATACAAATGGCATACAAGTTTGTTATTAAGACACATTAAAGTTCAAATGTTCAAGAAGGCATATCTGGCAAAAAATGCATTTTGATGAAAAATGTGAAAAAAACGTTCAAATGCCTCTCCTGTGAAGTTGTGACTTGCGACATACGCCTAGTTTCCTGAAATGAGTCACATATTAGTAGTACGTAGTACGTCATTTTAAGGGCCAACTTTTGGCCCATGAGAGCTACTTTCAGAACTACTGGATAAAAAGTATACAAAAGTACTGGAGAATCTATTTAACTACATCTTGCTGTAGCTTGGTGGTAATTAAACTAAATTCAAATCTTGGTAGTGTTTTCAGTAGTTAATTACTTTTTTGCCATGTAGAGGTGTAGTTAACTACTTTTTTGGCTAAAATAAAATATGGATGAAGTAGGCTATAATTTCCTTTTTTTCAGCATAAGACCTGCCTAATTTTCACTTGAAACATACTACTTTTAAAAGTAATTTTTGTTAAAGTAAACTACATGTTTCATAGGGGTAGCTTCATTTCTTCCCGTGTGAAGTAATTGGTAGTTTGGAAAACTATATTTTCATAGTTTCTTCCCCAACACTGGACATAACTTTATTATTACAGCACAGAACAGGGCCAGCATAGACTGTACTGCACTGCATGGATGGATGCCAATCTCCCTCCTTCCAACATCATCTCATTTCCCCCTCTTTCTCTCACACATACAAATTATATACACGCGCACACACATACAGTATTCTCACACACACTGACACACACAAGCTCCCCTGCCATTTTCATTTTCCATCCGTTTCTTTCTCCCTCTCTTCTCCCTAATATGCCCCCCTCCCATCTCCACAGCACAGCCAGTCAGAAGACGAGAGACGGAGAGGGAAGGAGAGGAGAGATCGATGACCAGGGAGGCCATGTTCTGTGCTTTGTAGCTACAATGAGCTACAAAAGTATTGGGACAGTAACATTGTTGTTTTGGTTCTGTACTCCAGCACTTTGGATTTAAAATGATACAATGACTCTGAGGTTAAAGGCTCTATACTCCAAAAGTTCAGATTTGAAATCAAATATTTGAGGGTATTTTCATCTATATCGGGTGAACCGTTTAGAAATTACAGCACTTTTTGTACATAGTCCGAAAATATTGGGACAAATTCACATATAAGTGTATATAAGTCAAAAGATTAGTATTTGGTATCATATTCCAGCACACAATGATTACATTGCATCCTAAATATCATATCCCCCCCATCCATGTCTCAAGGCTTAAAAATCCTTCTTTAACCTGTTTCTCCCCTTCATCTACACTGATTTGAAGTGGATTTAACAAGTGACATCAATAAGGGATCATAGCTTTCACCTGGATTCAGCTGGTCAGTCTATGCCATGAAAAGAGCAGGTGTTCATAATGTTTTGTACACTCAGTGTATAAGTAGTTTGTCCCAATACTTATGCTCCACTAAAACGGGGGACTATGTACAGAAAGTACTGTGATTCCCTAAACGGTTCACTCGATATGGATGAAAATACCCTCAAATATTTGATTTAAAATCTGAACTTTTGGAGTATAGAGCCAAAATAAGAAGAAATGGTTCACTGTCCCAATAATTACGGAGGACACCATATTTCTGTCTGATGCCCCTCTCACATAGCAGACAAAGGAAGAAAAAAATAATGAAAAAAAGGACACACACTGGGCACACACCAGTTGAATCAACGTTGTTTCCATGTCATTTCAATGAAATGAGTCATTTCAAATTACATTGAACCAACGTGGAATAGACGTTGAATTGACATCTGTGCCCATTGGGTAGGGAGATGTTGCTCTCTTCTGCCCTTCTCCCCTCTCTCTCTCAAAAGCACACTCTCTCCCTCTACAGTATCTCACCCTTTCGTCCTCTCTTGCTTTGTCTCTCCACTCAAAAAGACTGATGGGTCACTGGTCCTGCCCAAAAACAATTGCTGCCTGTGGCTATACATCCTCCGTTAGTCCCGTCTTTCTCCTATTTTCTATTTCCTCCGTGTGTTACACAGGTCCATTATGTTGTTGTCTTTACATGTCTACAGGCAAGTCTCTCACCCTGCAGGTGTGATTGGGGCACAGTAGCTTAGTATAGGCCAAAATGTATATTGTGTGCGTGTTAGGTTGTGTTTGCACAGGCAGCCCAATTCTGAAATTCTTTTCACTAATTGGTCTTTCGACCAATCAGATCGGCTCTGATGTGAAACGATTTGATGTGATTGGTCAAAAGACCAATTAGTGGAAAAAAGTATCAGAATTGGGCTGCCTGTGTAGACGCCGCCATAGGTCTGTGTTAGCGCAGTGTTAGTCTAGTGTTAGACATGGAATGGTCTGTTAGCCCGCTTTAAGGCCTGTAGCTTCTTATGAACAGTTAGCTAACAGTCCTGTCTTAGTCCTGTGTGTGAGGAGCTGAGGCCCAGGCTAAGAAGTTGGCCCCATGCTGGTGTGTGTGTGTGTGTGTGTGTGTGTGTGTGTGTGTGTGTGTGTGTGTGTGTGTGTGTGTGTGTGTGTGTGTGTGTGTGTGTGTGTGTGTGTGTGTGTGTGTGTGTGTGCGCGTGCAGGGATTTTTCTGCAGTGTAAAAAGAACCATAAACACTTTCAGTGTAAACTTAAACAACTGAAACCAGAATATAAAGTATGTAGAAAAGATAATGGACCTATATATATTTTACAATATAAACTTTGAGAACTAACACTCACCAAAATAAAAGCTAGACAGTCAGGGAGAATTTTAAATTACAAAAGCAATGAAATTAGCAGTATAGATTTTATTATGTTTGAGCAAAAGAACCCAGAATTAGCCATGGCAAAATGAATAGAATTGCAGGAAATCTGCTTTAAATACAATTATCTCAGCTCCATGGCAGAATATGAAGAATCGCAGGAAATTAGCTTTAAATCTGCAAACAATTATCTCAGCTCCAAGGATAAATGTGTAGAATTGCATGAAACTGCTGTAAAAATACAAACATTTCTCAGAAAATGTGTCTAAAATTCAGCCATACAGAAGGCCCGACTAAGCTCTCTTCCACGCCCCCAGCCACGCCCACCACATAAGCCTTTTTGATCCAGAAAAAAACCTGTGTGTGTGTGTGTGTGTGTGTGTGTGTGTGTGTGTGTGTGTGTGTGTGTGTGCGCGCGCTTATCAGAGTTTACCTGCATTCGTGGGTTCATGCGACTGTGTGTATGACAAAGTATGAGTGTGTGACAGAATGACAGTTTGTTGATGTTGATTCCTCCACCACCTTTTGAAGTCTCCCCAGTGTTTCAGGAAGCATCAGGAAATAGGCAATAAAACCCCACAAAGTGCCTGCCACACGCAGATGGCAGTGGCCCTAAAGAGCAGGGAGAGAGGGGCTTTGTCCTGCCAACGAGAGGGGCAGCATGGGAGGTCTAGAGGTCACGTCTGCCCCTAACCTAAATCAGCCACATCACAATACAGGAGAGCACAGTATATCACAGCATATAACCCTGGTCTTGACCCATACACATTCAGAGAGTCATGGCTCGTGGCTCGTTCCTCTATGTGTCTCTCTTTGCCCCAGTCTAGGCCTTGTCTTTGGTTAAAGTTTGGCAATGGGTGATGGCTATGGGTGGGCCAGGCAGACTGGTGCTGTTTTAGAGTTCTCTGTAATAGAGAACACCATTGGCTCTTGACAGATACCAGCCTGGTTCCATCATTACCCACGTCTGGACTCTGATCTGAAGAGCTGTTGTCAGTCTGTTATTCCTGCTATGTTATCACTCCTCTTTAGCTTCCCCCTACATACTGTACTCAGAGCCAGGGGATATTAGATGTGGCAGAGTTTTGTTAGATAATACTAAGATCATGAAAGGAGCTTGTTTGTCTTCTATAGCTGAGGACCGCAGGGTAATTTGTCATCTCTTCACAGACATTAGTATCTCCAGCCCCCTGCCCTGCAGTGGTTGGCACTGGAAACTCTCACCCACATAACACACCAGGACCCAGTCACGTGATGTTTTTACCCAGGTCACGGTCCAGTGACACTGAGTGGTGTGTAACCCCCCATCAGGAGGAACAACCGCTCCCCTACTACCCCCCTCATCCCCCTCTCCTACAAGCATTTATCTCTCTGCATGGTTTTGGCAGCAATATGCTTTTCCCAGCGTTTAGCTAGGAGAGATAGAAAGGAGGTGAGAGGGGGTAAAAAGGAGGCCTTTTCAGGCGGGGAATGACAGACGCTTTATTAAAGAGGCAGGGGCCCTTTGAGAGACTCGCCCCCCTGGTCCCTCCCCCCCGCCCCGTGCGTCTGGCCCATTGTCACAGGGCAATGGCAGCGTAAATGCCCCCCCACCCGCTGGGCGCTAAGTCACTCTACAGACTGGAACAGACCTGCTCACACAGCACAGGCTTTCTCCACCCAAAACACCACGCCTTTTGGGAAATGCCTGGCCCGAGAATTGTTTTTATTGTCTGGCTGTCACAAAAAATACAGGAGGGACAGACAGATGTGGGGAGACATGTATGGAAGGAGGGACAGCAGAAAAGAAGGGATCAACCTGGGGATGAAAGAGAGAGAATGAGGGGGGAGCTGGTGGAGAGTAGAGGGAGACAGTAAGGAGAAAGTGGCATGAAGAAAGAGAGACAGGGAGAGGTAGTGGGAGAGGCGACACAGCGTGAGACTGAGGGGAACATATTTGTTGATGAGTGTGTGTATGTGTTTGTGTCTTTAGATACAGGCAGCATTCCTCTAGAGATAAACCCCCTGGCCCCCCTCACCCCCAGCCTCCCCTCCTGTCCCCTCCCCCTGGACGGGCCCTGTGCACTCAAGTGTGTGTGTCACACTCTCTGGGGGCAAGGGAACGATAGTAGAGTGTGTGAGTGTGTGTGTAAGAGAGACAGAGAGAAAGAGAGAAAAGCGGAGAGGGAGTGGAGGGCCAACAGGCATGCCGGCCAAGATCATCACCTGTGGAGTGAGTAGAAACTGGATTGTGTTCCAATATCTGTCCCCTTCTTTCTTTCAGCACTCTAATCTCGTCACTCTCTCTTTCACTCTATCCTCTCTCTGTCATGCTACTGACTGTCTGCCAATCTGTCTGCTCTGTTTTTTTTACTACAGTTTAACCATGTTGTGATCCCTAACTAACCCAAATGCTCCCCATCTGTCCATCTGTATCATGTTACTGCAAACTTTGATTGGACTATCCTTCTATTTGAATCCATTTCCTTTCCTAGGTCATCATGCAGATTAGATTCACAGCTTGTTCAGTGCCATTCACCATGCTGCTCTCTGTTTCTGCCTCTCCGGATGAACTATTTGGAGGCCTGTCCCTCGCTTCCCTCCCTCTATTTGGTCTTCCCTTCGCTAATGGATCTGTCCATGTCTCTGTCTGTCACACAGAGAAAGGGAGTGAGAAAAGGAGTGAAGGATAGAGGAAATGGATATGAGGAGTAAAGAGAGGGCTGTCTGAGAGACACACCGTGAAAACACACTCCTCTGTTCCATATTGAAGTCTCCTGATGACGTCTGTCTCATATTTAACAGATTCATCTTTCAGTTCAGTTTTCAATTGAATAGAATAGAACAACAGTGACAGAACGTGGAGTGAATTATTTAACTTTAACTCTCTCAAAACAGAACTTCTGTCTGTTCATGTTCTGTCCATAACGTTGATAGTATTTGGTGTCCCATACCAACTACAGCTCTCTGCAGGAGAGAGAGTCTAGCTGGTTGTTTGGGAGTATCTTAGGGAGTAGCGGTGCATGTGTGTCTGAGATTAGGAGTGTGTGCATGAGAAGTGTGTGTGTGTGAGGGGTGTGTGTGTGTGAGGGGTGCGTGTCCTGTTCTGTAATACTCCTTGTGTTGTGACTTCTTTTAGTCCATCTGTAATGTGATGTCCTGTTGTGGGCTGTCTGTTGTGTGGGGGTGGTAAGTACATTTATGATCAGTACACTGATCTCATTAGCTACATTATTTGACCTTGGCTTCAGTGAAGCTCCTACACTGTGCTAATTTAGGGAGCATGTAGATTCAAAGACACACAGCAGAGAGCTAAGGTGTTCTGTCTGTATACTGTATAGGCAGTGAGATTGCTGTGTAGAAAGGGATTTCGGCTACAGCAGATATCATCTGGTAAAGGATGCTGTGAAGTGCCAGATGATGCAACCTTAAGAAATGTGAATGCTCCAAAGTATGTGCATTGTTGATAGTTGTGAGAATGGCTAAACATTTTGTACTGTTGTCGCAATTACTGTATCTGATTAAGTTGCCCTTCTCACTCACTCCCTTGCTCTCGGTCTTGTCCTCTGTCTGTCTCCACACACACACACACACACACACACACACACACACACACACACACGCATCTTTCGAAAGAGCTCGATGCTGCAGCCGTATTGAAACGTCAGTATAGAGATGCATTCAGTGATAGTCGGATCAAAGTTGTAGATCCACTGACTGTGCTTCTGTTTGACTTCACAGATGACAGCTCAGACTCCCACTGAATTCTCTACGCACCTCCCTCACTCGCTCTCTTGGTTCTGATCTCACTCTATAGTGTAACCCCACAGTGACTACATAGCTAGCTGTTAACCTAATTACAGATCAAGTCTATTGCAACCATGGGACTTATTAGCGGTCTCTAGTTGATTCCATATAATTGCATCCTTGTCACCAATAGTAATGATAGTGTAGCTACACAGTAGTACACATGAGGAATGCTTATGGTCTCTCTTTCTTCTAGTCTCTCTCACTCTATACACAGTCCCCTCTCTATTTCTATGGTTCCCCAAGAAAGATATAGGAAGTGTGAGAACGTGAACTGTTATTATACACATTTAATCAGAGGGTATAGCTGGAAGCAGACGGACAGACAGATAGACTGTGTTGAGTGAGCGGGTGGAATTGCTCGGCCAGGTTGGTTCCTGTGTGTCCAGAGCATAGAGTCCCTCGGGGTCTCTGTCTGACTGGCTCCTCACCACAACAACACCACCCTGACCGGAACCAGCACGTTCACTCTGCAGCTAGCTAGCTCAAATAGACAGAGAAATGGAGGGAGGGAGGCAGGCAGGTAGGGAGGGAAAGAAAATCAATGTCCAGAACAAAGATTTAAGATTTAAGATGTCTCTGCAGGAATATCCAGCTTATGTATGTTGTTGCCCTAGATAGCATGCTATAGCTGTACTAAAACAGTTATTATTATGTGCTGGATTTGATCTTGTCATATACGACATGTAAAACCCCTTATTGGCACCTTTCTGCTGGTGCACAAATAGCTGGGGTGGCATCTCAGATATGTATGATCTGCATCTGGTGTTGTGCTGGCAAATTTGTGATGTGTGTGTGTGTGTGTGTGTGTTCTACACACGCTTCCTCGCATTAATTCCCTGACGGGGGAGCTGTGTAGTTCAGGCTATCCGTAGTGCAGACTCATCGCTGGTTTCTTCATTAGTTAGTGGTTAGTTGCCCGTATCAGCCTCACACACAGATCCATGAAACCATAGGAGAGGGAGTGGGCTTCCTCAAGATCAATGTCCGAGCCCCAGTCACTTTCCCCGGCGGAACAATAGCCTGAGACCAGGCAGCTCTATACTGCCTCCGTGCACTGCTCCTCCTTCCTATCCTAACTGCAGCCTCACACTGTCCTGTCATCCAGGGCTTCAAGTAGAACCGCCACTTTTATAGCATGTCATCAAACACACACAGAGTGACGTTTGTGCCGTGGTTTCACACCTACTTAGATACTGAGCGACAGTAATCCCTTACTGTTGAGACTACGCCTGGGACTCATAACACACACACACACACACACACACACACACACACACACACACACACACACACACACACACACACACACACACACACACACACACACACACACACACACACACTGCAGTACACCAGCTCGGCGGTGATGTCATACTGTCTGCCGCAGCACCAGAACACTAAGCAAGAGAGTCAGGGAGGGAGAGAAGGAGAGAAAGCAATGAAAAGAGGGGGAAAATATAGGGGGAATGGAGGACAGGATTGTATGAGATGGGGGCGAACAAAGGAAGAGGAAGGAGAGCTGGGTAGAATTAGTGAAGAATGTGAGGATTAGAGAGAGAGACAGAGGTACAGTGTTTGCGTCAGTGTACAGAGCCTGAGGACAATTGGATACCCATAGCATTACCGTGTACTGTGATGCTAATGATGACATGCTGCAGGTTATTGTCTCTCTTTCCATACAGAAAAGGTTCAGTAATAGAACAGTAGAGAGTGATTGATGATGTAGCTCCACTAACTCCAGCCAGTCCCACATCACTGTCCTCTCTAGGGCTTATAGGAGCTAGGCCAATGATGTAAATAAACCCTGGATTGCTGATACTATGTTTTGGCGATTGAGAGGATTTCAAATCAAATCAAATTGTTTTTGTCACATGCGCCGAATACAACACCTTACATGCTTACTTACAAGCCCTTAACCAAAAACAGTTTTAAGAAAAATAAGTGTTAGGAAAGTATTTACTAAAATAAACTGAAGTAAAAAATAATAATTTAAAAGCAACAATAAAATAACAATAGTGAGGCTATATACAGGGGGTACCGGTGCAGAGTCAATGTGTTGGGGCACAGGTTAGTTGACGTAATTGAGGTAATATGTACATTTAGGTAGAGGTAAAGTACTATACATAGATAATAAACAGAGAGTAACAGCAGCGTATAAATGGGGGGTTCAGGAGTCTTATGGCTTGGGGGTAGAAGCTGCTGTTAAGAAGCCTTTTGGACCTAGACTTGACGCTCCGGTACTGCTTGCCGTGCGGTAGCAGAGAGAACAGTCTATGACTAGGGTGGCTGGAGTCTTTGGCAATTTTTAGGGCCTTCCTCTGACCCCGCCTGATATAGAGGTCCTGGATGGCAGGAAGCTTGGCCTCAGTGATGTACTGGGCCATCCACACTACCCTCTGTATTGCCTTGTGGTGGGAGGCCGAGCAGTTGCCATACCAGGCGGTGATGCAACCAGTCAGAATGCCCTCGATGGTGCAGCTGTAGAATCTTTTGAGGATCTGAGGACCCATGCCAAATATTTTCAGTCTTCTGAGGGGGAATAGGCATTGTCGTGCCCTCTTCACAACTGTCTTTGTGTGTTTGGACCATGATAGTTGGTGATGTGAACACCAAGGAACTTGAAGCTCTCAACCTGCTCCACTGCAGCCCCGTCATTGAGAATGGGGGTGTGCTCGGTCCTCCTTTTCCTGTAGTCCAGGATCCTCACCTTCGTCTTGATCATGTTGAGGGAGAGGTTGTTGTCCTGGCACCACACTGCCAGGTCTCTGACCTCCTCCCTATAGGCTGTCTCATCATTGTTGGTGATCAGGCCTACCACTGTTGTGTCATCGGAAAACTTAATGATAGTGTTGGAGTCGTGCTTGGCCATGCACCCCTGAGGGGTCCCCGTGTTGAGGATCAGCGTGGCAGATGTGTTGTTACCTACCCTTACCACCTGGGGGCGGCCAGTCAGGAAGTCTAGGATCCAGTTGCAGAGGGAGGTGTTTAGTCCCAGGGTACTTAGCTTATTGATGAGCTTTGAGGGCACTATGGTGTTTTGAAGCCACCGGTCGGCCATATTGGCACTTCCCAGTAGGAGCAATCCTCTATAGAAATTAGTGGAATTCTACACTATTTCAAATAAATGTATTTTCTTGGTGCAGTGGGGAGAGTAACATTAGTAACCTCTCAAAATGATCCTTTAAGGAAAATGCTTTTTTTTTTAATGGTTTATTTTTTGGTTTAGCTCACATAATATAATTTTTAAGTATGCATTTAAGGTGTTTGTAATAAAATGAATGTGGCAAAATCTAATGTAGACATGAATAAATATAGCTTCCAACACAGGATGTTGGTGCCACCTTAATTGGGGAGGACAGGCTTGTGCTAATGGCTGGGGTGGAATAGGTGGAGATGTAGGCGCGACAGCTTTACCACTATGCTCTGTCAGTCATCTAGTGTATATATAAATCTTTGAGCTAGACCCACATCCATCTCTATCAGAATGGGTTTGTTAAGATTAGCATGAGGATTTACAAGACAATAGAGGATTGTGTGCGTGTGCGTTAGTTCATCCGTGTCTGTGTGTGTGGATTTGTGTCAGACAGGCTAGTGAAAGTTTGTTTACACTGAGAGTGGTCTTACTCTGTGGAAGTCTGGCAGGCAGGGTTTGGGTGTGGCCTACAGAGTGCCCCTTCCACTCTTATCTGACTGCACCAGACATGTGCCTCTCCCTAACACACACCACTACAGTCCAGACTATCTTACTCATCTACAGTAGAGAGGCCAGATACACACCAACATAAACACACTGTACTGAACAGTAAAAAATGTGAATAACTTGTGTAATTGACATTCAACCAAGTTATTGACCTTGACATGGAGGGCAACTGTTAGTGTAGGGATAGGTCATGTCAGACTTCTGTACTTTCCCTGTGCTGAAATGACCCTTTGACATCTGAACTTTGCCTGACCTGGGCCAAGTTGACCGATGTCCACCTTGTAGGAGTGCATTCCAGAAGGTAAAGTGTGTGTGTGTGTGTGTGTGTGTGTGTGTGTGTGTGTGTGTGTGTGTGTGTGTGTGTGTGTGTGTGTGTGTGTGTGTGTGTGTGTGTGTGTGTGTGTGTGTGTGTGTGTGTGTGTGTGTGTGTGTGTGTGTGTGTGTGTGTGTGTGTGTGTGGTGTCGTGTCATCAGCTGTTTTTGCTCAAACTGTGTTGAAAAGATGTCCTCTGAGTCATCAAGGCAGTGAACACACAAACACTCACCATCAAACAAATGCCACTCTGACCAGCTATGCACAGTGTTTGGTGGAATGTCTAGCACCCTGTGCAACGTATGTGGACAGCATATATTTGAGGCTAAGTAGGTTTCTACACATCTGTGCACACGCACACACTCACAAACACACACACTATATGAGTATCTATTTCTGTGAGGAGGGTACCCCGCTACGGTAATCTTAACCCTGGTAACAGGTGGGTTTGTGGGTTTGTGGGTACGACAGGAAGAGTGATTGGGGTGTATTAGGGGGGTCAGTTTGTTGTACTGAAGAAGGCTGGAGGGAGGGGATTTGGGGGGCTATCGCCTTTCTCACAGTGGGAGAGACAGAGTAGGCCATTAGAGGAAAGGCCAGAGAGGAAAGAGGCCATGGCTGACGAGGACAACTCTGTCACTGTAAGTAACTCACTGCGGAACTGAAAGAGAGGCACACAACACTGGTTGCTTATACAACCATATAGTGTTGCTGTTTATCTTCCATAGATAACTAGCTTGCTAAACGACGATGTATGCAGGCCGGAGGCTCCATACAGAGGGTGTGACGCAATTGCGGAGCGTCCGGAGGTTTGCTGATGCCAAATCAACCTCCGTACCACATTTTCCCTTCACAATAGCTCTGTTCTGTTCTGTGAAGCGCAATAAGTAGGAATGCACTGACTGCTGCAGAGGCCGCATCGCAGAAAAATGCTGTGTGGCCAATACAGACTGGATTGACGATAAATCTGCTTTAAGTGCTAACAAGTGCTAAGTGCTGTTTGGTGTTCACTCCAAAATGACTGTCTCAGCCTCAACTTTCAACATGGGACAGCAGTTGATCAAAACTGTCTATAGCGTGTATAAAAGGACTGTGCATGCGTAAGTGTTGTGCATGTCTGTGTGAGTGTGCATTGTTCAAGGTCTTGTACATGAGAAAGTAAATGTCTCGCATAGAGTTTCCAGAGTGACAGCGTGAGGGTGTTGACAGACAGATGGAGATGGTTAAGGCTTGAGGAGAAAAGTGATGGAACGCAAGGGTGATCAAGTGGAGGGAATACGTTTTAGGAACAGGTAGGCCTATAAGTGAGAGTCACTTATTTCTCTTAGACAAACTACATTTCCCAGAAAGCACTGTTGCTTTTCCTTTAACTGGGAAGGAACGGTGGTGTTAAACAAGATTACATGAACTCTTAATAAGTAGAAAGTTGGAAACGTTGTGACTTTTTCCCTTGACGAGTCTAGTGGCTGAGAGAGAAGTGGTTGTCTGTGCTCAGGCTGTGGAGTTAGTCATCACACTCAAAGGCCTACCGGTCTGTCGCAGGGAAATGCTCTGAAAGATTTGCTGCTGCATACAGCTCTCTCACTTTCTCAGTGATCCCCCTCTCTTTCCCTCCCTCTCCCTCTCTTTTTATGCAGTCTTTTCTTTGCACAGAGCTGCACCACTTGCACTAGTGCTCCGTTGATGGGTGAGGGTTTGCATCATTAGTTGCCATGCCCACGGCTTGGGCATGTGGGTCCTCATTCTCTCTGTTACCACTGTCTCAAAGGAGGGTCGTTTCCAGTCACTACTGAATGGGGGCCAATGTCACTGTGGCAGTGTGTGTTGTGTACTTGTGTTGAACACATTTTTGAGTCACTGTGTGTGGTCGCACTTGCTTGGGTGGGTATGTATTTTCATTTCTAAGCCTAACCAATGTGTGCAGTGTGTATGTTTTTGTGTGTGTTTGTAATTCTGTAGGTGGCTGGGACTTGGGATATCACAAAAAGGGTAATGATGGTTGCTCCCGATCTTATTCACATTAATTCATCCCTGGCCATGCTTTGGTCAGAAACCAGAGAGAAAAATAGGGATGAGCGAAGGAGAATGAGAGCTGGACAGCTAGACAGACGGAGTGATACCACATGTAACGACCTAGACAGACGGAGTGATACCACATGTAACGACCTAGACAGACGGAGTGATACCACATGTAACGACCTAGACAGACGGAGTGATACCACATGTAACGACCTAGACAGACGGAGTGATACCACATGTAACGACCTAGACAGACGGAGTGATACCACATGTAACGACCTAGACAGACGGAGTGATACCACATGTAACGACCTAGACAGACGGAGTGATACCACATGTAACGACCTAGACATTGAGCAAATGAGTCCTGAGGAGTGTGGGAATAATTGATAACAATATATACTGTAGATAGACTAATGGTGGGGGAAGGAGGGTTTGCCGCAGTAGATCCTCTCTCTCCCTCATCCAACTCTTCCCCCCTTCTCTCTCCCCATCTCCCACTCTCCCTCTTTCTCTCTCTCCCTACCTCTCTCCTCATCTCCCTCTCGTTCTCTCTCCTCATCTCCGTCTCTCGTTCTCTCTCCTCATCTCCCTCTCTCTCCTTATCTCTCTTCCCCTCTCCCCATGTCCCTCTCCTCATGTCCCTCTCTCTCTATCTCTACACCCTTTTCTCTCCTCATCTCTCTCTCTCCCCATCTCTCTCTCTCCATCTCTCTCCCACTCTCTCTCTCTCTCTCTCTCTCTCTCTCTCTCTCTCTCTCCCTCTCTCTCTCTCTTCCTCTCTCTCTGCCGCTCCCTCCCTCTCTCTTCCCCTTTCCCCATGTCTCTCTCTCTCTCTCTCTCTCTCTCTCCCTCTCTCCATGTCCCTCTCTCAGTCTCTCCCTCTCTCTCTCATGCCGCATGAGTGATCCTGTTTCAGCACCCCTGTCTGAGAGAGGCATGAAGCCCCCAGACACAAACAAAACAGAGACTAAAACAGGGCCACACCATGTGTTAGACCATGAGCCAGGGCATTCACTAAACACACACCCTACCACCCCAGAACACCAGCCAGACTGCCAGCCAGATCACTGGGCAGAGCAGACACACACCCTACCATCCCAGAACACCAGCCAGACTGCCATCCAGACCACTGGGCAGAACAGACACACACCCTACCACCTCAGAACACCAGCCAGACTGCCATCCAGACCACTAGGCAGAACAGACACACACCAGAACGCCAGTGTGTCCCCTGGTCTCATCTCCTACTGTATGTGAGGAGGTAAAGCAAGTCTCAGATGTGAGAGGCTCAGAACGAGGCTAAGGTTTGCATCCTAAATGGCACCCCATTCCCTATTTTTGACCAAAAACCTATGTAGGGAATACTGTAGGGTGCCATTTGGGACGCAGTTGGTTCAGGGGGACGGGAATGGAGCCTGGGACAGAGGCTCTGTCTGTCTTTATGTGGATGAAAATCACCTGCACCCCGTCCTTTAGGGTCCCCAGCCTGCCAGGCCTGCTTCTGATTGGCCAATGGGAGGGGGCTGGCCCAACTGTCCTATCCTGTTCAATAACAGTGTGGAGGGAGATGAAGGAAACACCAATGGAAAGCATTTATAGTCTTGTTACTGTCTGTATGTATTTTGACTTTGTATGGTTTTGATTTGAATGAAGGTTTCTGACAATAATATAAATATCTCTCAACCTCCCTCTGTCTTCCCTTACACCTATCTCTCCATCTCCCTCTGTCTTCCCTTACACCTATCTCTCCATCTCCCTCTGTCTTCCCTTACACCTATCTCTCCATCTCCCTCTGTCTTCCCTTACACCTATCTCTCCCTCTCCCTCTGTCTTCCCTGACACCTATCTATCCATCTCCCTCTGGCTTCCCTTACACCTATCTCTCCATCTCCCTCTGTCTTCCCTGACACCTATCTATCCATCTCCCTCTGGCTTCCCTTACACCTATCTCTCTATCTCCCTCTGTCTTCCCTTACACCTATCTCTCCATCTCCTTCTGTCTTCCCTTACACCTATCTCTCCTTCTTCATCTGTCTTCCCTTACACCTATCTCTCCTTCTCCCTCTGTCTTCCCTTACACCTATCTCTCCTTCTCCCACTCTATGTGCCTCTCTTCACCCCCCTCTATCTCTCCCCTTTCTCTCCCTCAGGCTGATGCTGTCACTAGTTTTCTGCGGGCGGCTCGTTCTGGTAACATGGACAAGGCCCTCGACCATATAAAGAACGGCATAGACATCAACACAGCCAATCAGGTGAGAGAGCTGCAAGGCCCGGTGGCCAATCAAAATGCTTGTGGAGAGTGCATTAATACATGTCTCCAAACTTTGAGATTAATTTTGGAGTCACCAGGATCAATGAAAGCCTTCCTGTTTGTAAAAGTCTCAATCAGCTAATGGAACTGATTTATTACACTCTTTCATTTCATTTGTCCATTTCCGTTGGCTGTGGAACTAGTATTTCACAATGTTGGGTCATCATACTGCAGCGCTAGAATAATGCATGAATAAAAGTATGAAAACAAGTATAAACTGTATAGGCACATTAGATCAAATAAAGATGAGTCATCTTTCAGACCATGTCAAAACGACAGCACACACACACACACACACACACACACACACACACACACACACACACATCTTATCAGCAAAGTTCAGATGCAGTGTTATGAAGGGACAGCATGAATGGATAGAGGGAAAGAGAAAACATGGAAGAGCAGGAATTGGCAAGAGAGAGAGGAAAGAATATTTTAGAGTCACTGGCTAACATTCATGTTTTTTTTATCATCCAATGCAGTGCAACTCTAAATCTAGTCAGTCTACTGTATCTTAGTCTATGCCGCTCTGACATTGCTCGTCCATATATTTAGATATTCTTAATTCCATTCCTTTACTTAGAATTGTGTGTATTGCGTATATGTTGTGGAATTGTTAAATACTACTTATTAGATATTACTGCACTGTCGGAGCTAGAAACACAAGCCTTTCGCTACACCCGCGATAACATCTGCTAAACATGTGTATGTGACCAATAAAATTGGATTTGATTTTTGATTTGACTTGTAGGTTATCCCACAAACACATGTTACAGAAGTAGTCTAAGAAACTCTTATGTTGATAAAATGCTGAGTGTTTCTGTGAGATGGATGTGATGCACTGGTGTACTGCACAACACCAGTTTAAAGCTAAGACAGTGACAACAAATATTGACATAGTAAAGTAAATGAAAGCTGGTAAAAAACAATGTAAAGAATATGTCATGCGGAAACCCTGATATTAAACACCAATGGTATTCAGTTGATGGTTTATTTTAACTGTAGGACAATACTTTGTCATTCCATTTTCTATTTTAAAATAATCTTGTTTAATTATTTCATATATTTTAGATGTGATAAGGCCAGAGATAGTTACAGATGTCTGTGATAATCTGAAGTAAACCCAAAAGGGCCCCTAGATGTCTTGTGATAGATGACAGAAAATCCTTGAAAGATACCAAAATTCTGATAGTTTACTGGTACATTTTGAAAGTTTAGTGTAATTTACCCTCCCTTTGCAACCCTAGACATGAACCTTCTTATGATGGGATAAAGGACCGCCCTTTTGGTCAACCGTGGTTTGCCAGTGCTGTGATAAGATGTTGTGTAAAATAATACATTTTAAGAATTTATCTGCAATGTACGTTTGTTAGCTAGCTAGCCAGTCAGTTTTAGAGGAACTATACCATAAATATTTCAAATGAATAGCGGTACACCACTGATGTAATGATCCTCTCTGTTGGACTGAGGTGATTGACTGCATCCCGAATGGCACCATACAAGGCAGCGGGTAGCCTAGTGGTTAGGAGCATTGGGCCAGTAAGTGAAAGTTTTGAGTCCCTGAGCCAACTAGGTGAAAAATCTGCCGATGTGCCCTTGAGCAAGGCACTTAACTCTAATTGCTCCTGTAAGTCGCTCTGGATAAGAGTGTCAAGGTAAATGTAATATTTCCCTACAAAATGCACTACTTCCGACCAGGGCCTATAGCACTACATAGAGAATAGGGTTCCATTTTGGACTCATCCATCGTCTCTCTCTTGGCTTGGAATGTGTTTGATGTGATATAAGCCAACAGAATATCTTTCTTGGCTCTGGGTCCAACTCAGTGTACAGTGTGTTCTGTTCTGCTCCAATACCTGCTGTGTGGATTGTCCCTGACTGTGTGTACTGTATATCATTGTTTGTCCTGAATGTGAATTACTGTGTGTAGTTATTTTTGTGTGTAAGATTTAAGTGTGTGCGTGTTTGCATGACGTGTGTGTGTGTGTGTGTGTGTGTGTGTGTGTGTGTGTGTGTGTGTGTGTGTGTGTGTGTGTGTGTGTGTGTGTGTGTGTGTGTGTGTGTGTGTGTGCGCGTGTGTGTTTTGAGGCCCAGGTAGCCAGTCTCTCTGCAGTAGGTGACAGGTGGGGGATTCGGGGGAAGGTGTTAAATAGGGTAGGGTTTACTCCTCAGGCCCATCTCCTCCATCCTGCCTGCTTTACCCTGATGGCTGCTCCTATGGTGGCCAGAGACAACTATGCTGTGAGGGGGATGAGGTTGCCTATAGGCCATACAAACAGGGCAGCAGTGTGTGTGATTCTCCAGCTCATTAGGCCAGCTTAGCCATGGTTTGCTAAACACTCTACCTCTGTACTATAATGCTGCCAGCGCTAATGCTACAATCAAGATTAGCATCAAACACATTCCCAGGTTAAACGCTCATAACGAACACAGGATTCAGTACATGCATACAAGTAGGTGTGAAGAGACCTCAGGCTGCTGAAGAGAGACACCCTGTGGACAAACAGGAACCCTACAGCCATATCCAGTACATTTTATCTGCAGTCTCAGGTTACCATTGAAAGCCATTCTCCTTCAAATCATGTATAATGCAATGTGTGTCATTTCAAACCAAGTCTGTATTAGTGTTTTGGAATTGTCTCAAGTGTGTTGAGTGTGGTTGTGAAATTGGATGTGATATTGGTTATGTGTTGTGTGTGAGTGTGAGTGTCTCCCAGTGTGTTGTTGTTGTTGCTGTATTTGTTGTTGTGCAGAGTGAGGTGTCATTCTGATGGAGGTTAGGTGGAGGCTTGGCTGTGGCAGTCGTGTCTCTTGTACCCAGTCTGAGTAGATACGTCTGCCATGGGCTAGCTCACCGGCCACCCAGCTGCACTGCCTCTCTCCCTACCCTCCCTCCCTACCTCCCTCCCTCCCCCTTCCTCTTCAACCCTCCTCCCCTCACACCCTCATAACCCCTCAAGTTATTTCTCTCTTACGCCGTCTACTTATTTTTTCCCCTCCTTTGTCATTCTCTTTATCCCCCATGCTCCATTTCCCATCTCTGCTTCTACCCCCCCTCCCCCCTCCCTCCCCCTCCAGTCTGCAGTAGAGTGATGGTGTGCTGTGGTCTCTCCACTCAGAGGATTAATATCAGTGGTGTGGGAAAGGTCCAACCTCACATGTCCTGTGTCACTGAAGGAAGGCTGTGTGAGGTCAGACCTATCTCACATAGCTCGTATTCTTCCCATCCCCGAGACCACCGGCCTGCCATCCCCCTCCCATCCTCTTCCTCCTCCTCACCATCATCATCATCATCATCATAATTCCGGCCACCGTTATTGCTAACTGAGCACTGTTAATCTCTAGTAGATACTGTATGTGTAGAGGCTGTTTGTCCTGACCATACACTACAGTTGGACTCAGTTACATACTTTTGCATTTTATACATCTAGGAAGAGCTGTATAATAAGCAGAGCAGTGTTTGTCTGGGGATCTGATCCTTTGGTGTGTCTCAGGGTGCTGTGTGAGATTGTGTTCAGTGTGTGGGTTCTGACTTGTTGGTGTTATTATGCTGTGTGAGATTGTGTTCAGTGTGTGGGACTTGTTGGTGTTATTATGGTGTGTGAGAGCGGAGTGTGTGATGGAGGCCCAAAGGTCTGTGTTTTTTAGTTCTGTGTGTGCTATGTGTGTAGTGTGTGTGTGTAGTGTGTGCAGTGTGTGTTAGGGACCCTACAGTGTGAGGTCTCCTCTTCTCTCTCTCCTCCCTCAGAATGGTCTCAACGGGTTGCATCTGGCCTCTAAAGAAGGCCACGTTAAAATGGTGCTGGAGTTACTACATGGAGGCATCGATGTGGAAACCCAGACTAAGGTACTCCCACAACCTCCTGCACTATACCACATTACCACTCATGTACTCCACAAAGCCTATGCCACCACCAAAGTACAATATACTGCATACTCAAACGATTCTACTTACCGTAAGACTTCAATCAAACGTTGAGTCTCAAATAGTCGCTTGTCCCTTAGCCGGGCAACGCCATTCAGTTCAGCAAATCAACGGCTTTTTCAAATAAATGCTGGGTCTAAATGAATTGTTTACGAGGTGACCATGAATTACCATGAATTGTTTAGAAGATTTAATTCAGTAAAATAATTATGGCAATCATCCGTTTATATCGCCAGTAAGAAACTGCTAACCAGTGACTGCTAACAGACCTCGACCTGGTGAAAATGCACAGTTAAAGAGGAGAATAATTATTCTGTCAAATAAGTATTTTTTCCTAAATGAAGGTATAGTAAGACAAAGGAAATGTGACACAGTGTGTAAATGAGAACACATTACTGCAGGAAATTAAGAAATTGATTAGATTGCTAGAATTAAAACAATTAACTTTGCAAATGAGCAAAAGCTGTGTGCATTAAGGAAATAGACGCCTAGCTTGTTGTGTTCAGTGATTTAAACAAATAAACGCCTGGGCTATGAATTGAAGTTTTACGGTATTAAAGCGTACTACTACTTACAAGTACTACACTACTTTAGATGCTTTCACACAAACATTATGTCTCATGTCTTCTCTTGTTCTGTGCCTCCACAGAAAGGCAACACAGCTCTGCACATTGCTGCCCTGGCTGGGCAGGAGCAAGTGGTGGCAGAGCTGGTAAATTACGGGGCCAACATCAATGCCCAGTCCCAGGTGAGACCCCCACCAGTGTCAGAAGAGACCCCGACCCCACTGGCAGGACCCCCTGCAGAAGAGCCACCAGCCACAACGGATACACATACAGTTAGATACAGTTATAATACAGTTATGCTGCATTATACTGCATGGAACTCAGGGTTTGGGGTCTGAATTTCGGAATGTATTTCGATTCAACCCATGAATTGAAATTTGAATTTGAATTAAAGGAAGTATAATTTAATTCAAAGAAATTGAACTGAGACATGAAACACGAACGTCTCATTCCTTTGCCACATCTGCCAGTTATTACTAAAAAGAATAAAGATACCATTTCAACATAAGCTTGATTATAACTGACATTTTTCATCAGCATCTTGATTTGTATTTTTGTCATGAAATGTTAGGTAGTTCCCTTACATTCTGGAGTGTTGGAACTAATGGGACATTTATTTTCTCCCCCAGATAGTTAATAATGTAAATAAATTATGAATTATTACAGACAACCTACAAAATGATCTTAGAATATTTCCAGACCACTGTAATTATTTAAAACTTAAACTTAAAAATGTATTTTTTCATTATGTTATACATAGTATAGTACTGTATCATACAAGATGTCAAAATAAATATTTGTATAGTGAATTGTAGATATTTGAATTTCATTGAATTTCCTTCAATTGTACTTAATTTATTTCAAATTCAATGCAATTTCTGCTTCCTGTGGGATGCGCCCAATTCAATTCAAATTCAAGTATTGCTGTGAGCAGCACTGAGAGCAGCATTAACAGAGTCTGAGTAATAGAAATAGCACCTCTTGGTCACTCGTCAGGGACTCTGGCAATGAAATGGGCAAAGGCCATACCTTTAAGCATGTTTACCAATTGCACGTTTTCCAAATTGCACGATTCTACCTCTAATACGTGATGAGGTATGTCTACTACATGCTACCATGCTACTGCCATAGACTACTGTCCCTTCCAACTTCATGTTTACCAAATTCCATTCCCCTAAGTCCCATGGTCCAATAGTTATAGCCTACAGTTCACATTAGCGCCTCAGTAAAGGCCATCTTTAACCACAACACATTTTCCTTAGCAATTTAGCTAGGGACTGGTTCGGAGATTCTACAAATATTCAGTGAATCATTTTAGCATTAGCATTACACTAGCACTTTTTGGTCAAAGTCACATGACCTGTGTTTTCCATGTTATTTTAAGATATCAACACTGAACTTCGTACATATCTTCAGGGACATGTTGTCAATCACCTGTACGAGTTGGATTTGATAGTTTGGGCAAATGTTTTGAATGTGTTTTGAATGTGTGCATGGTTTTAAATTAACTGTAGTGCTACATTACCTAGGGGCCAATGAGTGCATCATAGGTACGCATGATGGGTTCTACCATCCTGCCAAATTCTACAACGTTTTACCCATGTGTTGTTGAGATATTGACCAAAAGGAAAAATGCACAAAGAAGAACACTAACAAAAGCAATAGGGTTCCTGCACCTTTGGCACCAGGATCCCTAATTAAAGAGAGCTATTTTCAATACAATTCAGAATTGACCCCAACCCTGACTGAGTAGAAATAAAGAAAGAAAGTCGCACACTCTACTGTATATATGCTCATGAATTTGTTGGGAGCATTTATAGTGCGCAACTTTCGTTATTTTTACACAGTTTCAGTTTACTATTCCATGAGTCAGCACCTCTACTAACATTTTTGGGTGTGCATAAGCTCCTGCATTTGGCCCAACTCCCGATTGAAACATGATGTCAGGCCATCGTACACTCTTAGAAAAAAGGTGCTCTCTCTAACCTAAAAGGGTTCCCCGTAGGAAAACCCTTTGCAGAACTCTTTTTGGTTCCATGTAGAACCCTTTTGGTTCCAGGTAGAACCCAAAAGATTTCTACCTGGAACCAAAAAGGCTTCTCCTATGGAGACAGCCGGAGAACCCTTTTGGAACCCTCTTTTCTAAGAGCGTATTAGCTAAATGCAACTCTGTTAATATCTGTCTGCCTTCTTGTCTTTCTGTGTGCTTGTGTTTCCTCTGTGTGTGTGTGTGTGTGTGTGTGTGTGTGTGTGTGTGTGTGTGTGTGTGTGTGTGTGTGTGTGTGTGTGTGTGTGTGTGTGTGTGTGTGTGTGTGTGTGTGTGTGTGTGTTGCTGCTGTGTTGTGCTCCTTCCTGTGTGTATGTGTCCATGTGTGTGTCTGTCTGTAACAGAAGGGCTTCACTCCGCTCTACATGGCCGCACAAGAGAATCATCTAGAAGTTGTGAAGTTCCTTTTGGAGAACGGGGCCAATCAAAGCATTCCTACTGAGGTAACAGCCAATCACCAGATTCAGGGTTGCAAAATGCAGGGCCTCCCGAGTGGTGCAGGGGTCTAAGGTACTTATCACAGTGCTTGACGCGTCACTACAGCCCCGGGTTTGATCCCAGGCTGTGTGACAGCTGGACACGACCGGGACACCCATGAGGCGGCGCACAATTGACTCCTTGTGGCGGGCCGGGCGCCAGCAAGCTGAAGTATACCATGTTTTGGAGGACGAATAGTTCTCGACCTTCACCTCTCCAAGTACGTTGGGGAGTTGCAGCAATGAGACAAGACTGTAACTACCAATTGGGGAGAAAAGGGGGTTAAAAAGGGTTGCACCAAATTCCCAGGTTTTTCAGGAATCCAGGTTGGAACATTCCCGGAATCAGGAAGGTTTAAGCAGGAAATTATTCATTTTCGAACATTACAACACACCTCCTGTACTGTTCCCTGTATCGCTTATCAATCCTTTTGACTCTCACTGTCCTTCCCTTCCCCATCTGTCTCTCTGGTCACTAAACCTTTCTTCGCCTCTGTCTCCGCTTCTCTCTCCTCTTTCAGGATGGCTTTACCCCTCTCGCCGTGGCTCTTCAGCAGGGACATGAGAACGTTGTGGCCCTGCTCATCAATTACGGCACCAAGGGCAAAGTTCGCCTCCCAGCGCTGCACATAGCAGCGCGGAACGATGACACGCGCACAGCTGCTGTGCTTCTACAGAACGACCCCAACGCAGACGTCCTGAGCAAGGTAGGTACTCACCGTGTGTTTGTCTTCACTTCGTTTAGTGTGTCCCAGAGCGAGTGGAGGAGACAATACTTTCAAATTAGAACACATCAAGGCCTTCAGTATAAGAGCTCTGGTCTCCTGTGTGTCCCTACAGACAGGCTTCACACCGCTTCATATCGCTGCACACTACGAGAACCTGAGCGTAGCCCAACTGTTGCTCAACAGAGGAGCCAATGTCAACTTCACCCCTAAGGTAAGTCTGTTCCCCTCTGCCCTAGCATCACTGACACATTGTATTGTTACCAGTCCCTCAACGGGTCTCTTCCTGGTCTTACTGCTTATCTCCTCTGTAATTCTCTCTAGAATGGCATCACACCTTTGCACATCGCATCCAGGAGGGGGAATGTGATCATGGTACGACTCCTGCTGGACCGAGGGGCACAGATTGATGCCAAGACCAAGGTACTGCACTGCATCCCCTTTGTCTCTCTCTAGTCTCTAGTGTCAAGTCCTGTCCTGTTACACAAATGATACTATATTGCTCTAGACCAGTGGGTAACTCTCCTCTCTCTCTCTCTCTCTCTGTCTCTCTCTCTCTCGCTCCAGGATGAGTTGACTCCACTGCACTGTGCAGCCAGGAATGGACACGTGAGGATCATTGAGATCCTGTTGGACCAAGGGGCTCCCATCCAGGCTAAGACCAAGGTACACCTAACGCTAACCCACCAAGGCCTGATCCCTGGACAGTTGTGCTCAAATACTGCATGCACACAACACAACAAGTAATGGATTGCATCATCCCTCTCTCTTTCTCTTTCTCTCTCCCCCCCCACTCTCCTGCAGAACGGCCTGTCTCCCATCCACATGTCAGCACAGGGGGACCACATGGACTGTGTGAGGCAACTAATGCAATACAATGCTGCAATTGATGACATCACACTGGACCACCTGACCCCCCTGCATGTGGCGGCCCACTGTGGGCACCACCGCATGGCCAAAGTGCTGCTGGACAAGGGAGCCAAACCCAACTCCCGTGCACTGGTCAGTACTACAATCCTACATACAGTTGAAGTCGGAAGTTTACATACACTTAAAAACTCGTTTTTTTAACCACTCCACAAATTTCTTGTTAACAAACTATAGTTTTGGCAAGTTAGGACATCTACTTTGTGCTTTAACACAAGTCATTTTTCCAACAATTGTTTACAGACAGATTATTTCACTTATAATTCTTTTACGGCTGTCGTCGGAATGAAACCAAGGTGCAGCGTGGTAGGCGTACATTTTAAATGTATTTAATGATCACCAACAAAAAAATAAGAAAGATAAATGACACAAAGAATTGTAGTGCTAAACCAGCAACTAACAAAAACAAGATCCCACAACACAAAAAGCGGGGAAAAGGGCTGCCTAAGTATGATTCCCAATCAGAGACAACGATAGACAGCTGCCTCTGATTGGAAACCATACTCGGCCAAAAACAAAGAAATAGACAACATAGAATGCCCACCCCAACTCACACCCTGACCTAACCAAATAGAGAAATAAAACGGCTCTCTAAGGTCAGGGCGTGACATTCACTGTATCACAATTCCAGTGGGTCAGATGTTTGCATACACTAAGTTGACTATGCCTTTAAACAGCTTGGAAACTTACATAAAATTATGTCATGGCTTTAGAAGCTTCTGTTAGGCTAATTGACATCATTTGAGTCAATTGGAGGTATACATCTGGATGTATTTCAAGGCCTACCTTCAAACTCAGTGCCTCTTTGCTTGACATCATGGGAAAATCTAAAGAAATCAGCCAAGACCTCAGAAAAAATATTGTAGACCTCCACAAGTCTGGTTCATCATTGGGAGCAATTTCCAAATGCCTGAAGGTACCACGTTCATCTGTGCAAACAATAGTACGCAAGTATAAAAACCATGGGACCACGCAGCTGTCATAGCGCTCAGGAGATGAACGTACTTTAGTGCGAAAAGTGCAAATCAATCCCAGAACAACAGCAAAGGACCTTGTGAAGATGCTGGAAGAAACAGGTACGGTTCCTATATCGACATAACCTGAAAGGCCGCTCAGCATGGAAGAAGCCACTGCTCCAAAACCGCCATAAAAAAAGACAGACTACGGTTTGCAACTGTGCATGGGGACAAAGATCGTACTTTTTGTAGAAATGTCCTCTGGTCTGATGAAACAAAAATAGAACTGTTTGGCTATAATGACCATCATTACGTATGGAGGAAAAAGGGGGAGGCTTGCCGAAGAACACCATCCCAACCGTGAAGCACGGGGGTGGCAGCATCATGTTGTGGGGGTGCTTTGCTGCAGGAGGGACTGGTGCACTTCACATAATAAATGGCATCATGAGGAAGGAAAATTACGTGGATATACTGAAGCAACATCTCAAGACATCAGTCAGGAAGTTAAAGCTTGGTCGCAAATGGGTCTTCCAAATGGACAATGATCCCAAGCATACTTCCAAAGTTGTGGCAAAACGGCTTAAGGACAACAAAGTCAAGGTATTGGAGTGGCCATCACAAAGCCCTGACCTCAATCCTATAGAACATTTGTGGGCAGAACTGAAAAAGCTTGTGCGAGCAAGGAGGCCTACAAACCTGACTCAGTTTCACCAGCTCTGTCAGGAGGAATGGGACAAAATTCACCCAACTTATTGTGGGAAGCTTGTGGAAGGCTACCTGAAACGTTTGACCCAAGTTAAACAATTTAAAGACAATGCTACCAAATACTATTTGAGTATATGTAAACTTTTGACCCACTGGGAATGTGATGATAGAAATTGAGCTGAAGTAAATCATTCTCTCTACTATTAATCTGACATTTCACATTCTTAAAATAAAGTGGTGATCTTAACTGACCTAAGATAGGGAATGTTTACCACGATTAAATGTCAGGAATTGTGAAAAGCAGAGTTTAAATGTATTTGGCTAATGTGTATGTAAACTTTCGACTTCAACTGTAGGTAGGTACAGTTGAAGTCGGAAGTTTACATAAAACTTCTGACTCACTAGTATTGTGATACAGGCAGTTGTAAGTGAAATAATCTGTCTGTAAACAATTGTTGGAAGAGTTACTTGTGTCATGCACAAAGTAGATGTCCTAACCGACTTGCCAAAACTATAGTTTATTAACAGGAAATTTGTGGAGTGGTTAAAAAAACTAGTTTTAATGACCCCAACCTAAGTGTAAGTAAACTTCTGACTTCAACTGTATATACAGTACTATGTATTCATTCCACACACGTACACGCATACACACACATACACACACACACCTCAGTGTGCAGCTATGTTGAGGTGGTGTGCCTTAGTGACCCAGCTGTTGTGTCCTCAGAATGGTTTCACTCCACTTCACATCGCCTGTAAGAAGAACCACATGCGTGTGATGGACCTCTTGCTGAAACACTCTGCTTCCCTAGAGGCTGTGACGGAGGTGAGAGAGATTGGGGCGAGAGAAAGAGATGGAATGTATGCCAGGGAAAGATAAGAGAGGGATTCTGCCAAGGAGAGAGGGATGATTGTTTCATTTTCTGTTTTTTCTCTCTCCAGTCTGGCCTCACCCCTTTACATGTGGCCTCGTTCATGGGCCACCGCAAAATAGTCACCATCCTAGTACAGAAGGGAGCTTCTCCCAGCGCTTCCAATGTGGTGAGTCCCCTCCCCATCCATCCACCTCATCATTGACTGCACCAGCTCCCCTGACCCCTTTTCACAATGATTTTGTGTTATGGACTTACACTATTCACACATTTGTGTTTGTCTGATTGTGTGTGAGCAGAAAGTGGAGACTCCTCTCCACATGGCATGTAGAGCTGGACACTATGAGGTGGCAGAGTTCTTACTGACCAATGCAGCGCCAGTAGACGCCAAGGCCAAGGTAATGACTACACACACACACACGCACACACACGCACGCACGCACGCACACACACACACGCACAGGCACGCACACACACGCACACACATGCACACACACGCGCACACACACACACAAACACAATCAGAAAAACATTTAATTCGCTTGCTAGTTCCCCACATGACTCCCAACACCAAATGTCTGTACCTCTCCTCCCTCTCTCCTGTCCTCCGCCCCACCCTGTCCAGGATGACCAGACACCGCTCCACTGTGCGTGTCGGATGGGCCACAAGGAGCTGGTTAAGCTGCTGCTGGAGCACAAGGCCAACCCCAACTCCACCACCACATCCGGACACACACCCCTCCACATCGCTGCCCGTGAGGGACACGCTCAGACCACACGCATCTTACTGGACATGGAAGCCCAGCATACCAAGATGACCAAGGTACAGTATTTTGTCCAATGCCCACACACTCTAATCTCTCTGGATCTTTCTCTATGTGGGCCTGTGTGCTCTCCACGATGTCTCTCTATCTCTATCTGGGATGTCTCTGCAGAAAGGCTTCACTCCTCTCCATGTGGCTTCAAAATATGGCAAAGTGGACGTGGCAGAGCTGCTGCTGGAAAGAGGGGGCAACCCTAACGCTGCTGGCAAGGTAAGGGTTGTAGAACACAGGGAGGAGGGAAGAACAGGGGTGTGTGGAGGGAATGGCCAAAAGGTATTTTGAGATTGAAGGATGCTATTATGTGTGTGTGTCTCCTTTACCTTCAGAATGGTCTGACTTCTCTCCATGTGGCTGTCCATCATGACAATCTGGACGTGGTTAACCTGCTGGTCAGCAAGGGAGGCTCCCCACACAGTGCAGCTAGGGTGAGAGACCAGACAAACACACACACACACAAATATAATTGTACTATACACTAATACCCCTTTGGTTCTCTGTTTTAGAATGGCTACACCCCTCTCCACATAGCATCGAAGCAGAACCAGGTGGAGGTTGCTAGCAGCCTGCTGCAGTACGGTGCCTCGGCCAACGCCGAGTCCCTTCAGGGGGTCACGCCCCTCCACCTGGCTGCTCAGGAGGGCCGGCCTGACATGGTCGCCCTGCTCATCTCCAAACAGGCCAACGTCAACCTGGGAAACAAGGTGAGGAGTCAGGGACTGATACATGGAAGGAGTTAGGATTATTTGGGTGAGCGCTGTTAGTTCTGCTATAACAAAATGCCTTATCTTTGCCCCTGGCTCCACCCCCCTCAGAGTGGACTGACTCCTCTCCACCTAGTGGCACAGGAAGGCCACGTGGGCATCGCTGATATCCTGGCTAAGCAGGGGGCATCAGTGTATGCTGCCACACGGGTAAGACCACACTCCTGTTGACCTCTGGGACAAGGCAAGGGACACAACAGTATCATTGATCAATAGCTCCCAGCGACATATACTGTACATCAGGACTCTGTTAACACTTTTAATTGTTAGAGCATCTCAGTAGATGATTGGTTATTGCAGTAGATAATTGCATTCTATCATACATGAAATCTCCTCCTTTGTGCCAGGTTGTAGAGAGTTGGTATAAAGTACACACTCCTACCTCATCATGACATGCACACTGTTACAGTTTGTTATCTGAGGCTGATCTTGAATTCAGGGAATGTTAATGCAAGGTCACTATGGTAACAGTAACAGTGCTACATGATGAACGATGGGGGCTCCGTGGCAGATAGAGTGTCTGAGACGTGACCTTTCCTCTCCTTGGTATAAATAGCCACTGACTGCTTCTCCTGGCTCAGGGTTACGATACCAACATCAATAATAATAATAAACAACACCCAACTACCCTCAGAGCAGGAGCCTCCATGGTTCACTAGACAACATCACCCAAAAACTCGGTGTATCAACCGCAGAGCTTGTAGGGTAAAGGGGACACACACTATAGATATTGTGTAGTGTGTATGTGTTGAATTTGAATTTGAAGTTGAATTTGAATTTGTAATCATGTGACCTCCTTTAGATAGCTATCCAGTTGTTAGTGTGTGCTGGTTGTATTTGATACTGATGGGGTCCTACTCTGTGTTTCTGTCCCACGTCATGTCTCTGTTTCAGATGGGATACACCCCTCTCCATGTTGCCTGTCACTATGGCAATGTAAAGATGGTGAAGTTCCTCCTGCAGCAGCAGGCCAATGTCAACAGCAAGACTAAGGTGAGCACCTCCCTCTGGACGCCAATGGAACTACACTCTCCCCAAATGCATTGTTAACCGTAAAGCGCAGTAGTATGAACTGGCTATGTGATGTGATTATTTACATTGTGTCTGGTCAGTATGTTAATGATTGTGTCTCTGTCCCTCAGGTTGGTTACACTGCCCTGCACCAGGCAGCCCAACAGGGCCACACAGACATCGTTACCTTACTGCTCAAACATGGAGCCCAGCCGAACGAGGTCGCTACTGTACGCACCACTGCCTTTCACTCCCTTTCAGTCCTCCACCTCATCCATCATCCTCCTCCAACACTCCATCCTCCTTTCAACGACCCTCTTTCAGTCTATCTCCTCTCTCTCTCTCTGTTAGAACGGTACGTCAGCCCTGTCCATCGCCAAGCGGTTGGGGTACATCTCTGTAATCGACGTTCTCAAACTGGTTACAGAGGAGACGGTTTCCATGGTGAGGAGTAAATAAGTACCACTGTTGATCATCTTAGTCTGTTTAGAAGTACTTTTTGGTGTTGTCAAATATCTTCCACTAAAGCTTTTTATGTCCCTCTTGATGCAGACATTATATACATTTTGAGAAGTTTGTACTCCTTCTATGCTGCTCTTTATTCAGTCTTTAACCTGTCTCTCTTCTCTCTCTTCTCCCATTCTCTCCCTCAGACCACCACAGAGAAACATCGTATGAGTTTCCCAGAAACAGTGGATGAGATATTGGACGTATCAGAGGATGAAGGTACACAGCGCTTACAATACGTTTCAGACAGAACACAAGAAGACAGATTCAGTCCTGAACACACTTTCTCCTCCTTTTGGCCAGATAGAAGATGTATTTAACTTTCATTTCTTATTAATAGTGAGATTATAGCTATACAAATACCTCGTTACATTTTATGGCTCAATTAGTTGCCAGTCCATTCTATAAAAAAAACATCTCTACACTTTGAATAGACTTATTATAAATGATTTGTAACTGTGCACAGCCTCCTAAAATATGCCTCTTTTGATTGTTTTTTAGGAATTGCACAGCTAACCATAGGTATGACTGTCTCCTTCTCTCTTCTCTGTGCGGTGCTCATAGGTCATCTTAGAGTGTGTGGCTCCATTTCAAGCTTGTGACGTCTTTCTCTCCACCTCTCTTTCTCCACCTCTCTTTCTCTCCACCTCTCTTTCTCTCCACCTCTCTTTCTCTCCACCTCTCTTCTTCTCTACCTGGTCCTTTTGCGACTTTCTCTCTCTCCTGATGCTCACTGTGGTGCATCCATTTTATGGCTCCATGTCTGTAACTTTCTTTATCCCTCCAGTAACATAGACCTGACTCTCAGTCACTAACCCAAGATCAGATGTATTTTATCTCTCTCCATGTCACTGGGGCTGGGGGCTGGGGGCTGGGGGTGTCTGTCCTCATCAGCCTACTGGGTGAAACAGCACAGCCTACTGTACTGTAAGAGAAAAGCCCTGTAGTGGAGGTTGTCCAGTAACCCATTAAGTGTATCAAACCATTAACTACGTTTTTTTAATCAAGGTGAAAATTGAATTATCTGGTTAAAACATTTGCTGCTGTACTGTATCAACATCCAATATGTTACTGTATCAACATCCCAAGATGGTACTTTATCAACATCCCAAGATGTTACTGTATCAACATCCAAGATGAAACTGTATCAACATCCAAGATGTTACTGTACTGTATCAACATTCCAAGATGTTACTGTACTGTATCATCATCCCAAGATGGTACTGTATCAACATCCCAAGATGGGAATGTATCAACATCCAAGATGATACTGTATCAACATCCAAGATGTTACTGTACTGTATCAACATTCCAAGATGTTACTGTACTGTACCAACATTCCAAGATGTTACTGTACTGTATCAACATTCCAAGATATTACTGTACTGTATCAACATTACAAGATGTTACTGTATCAACATTACAAGATGTTACTGTACTGTATCAACATTCCAATATGGTACTTTATCAACATCCCAAGATGTTACTCTATCAACATTCCAAGATGGTACTGTATCAACATCCCACAATATTACTGTATCAACATCCAAGATGTTACTGTACTGTATCAACATCCAAGATGTTACTGTATCAACATTCCAATATGTTACTGTATCAACGTTCCAAGATGGTACTGTATCAACATCCCAAAATATTACTGTATCAACATCCAAGATGTTACTGAAACAACATCCAAGATGTTACTGTACTGTATCAACATTCCAAGATGGTACTGTATCAACATCCCAAAATGTTACTTTATCAACATCCAAGATGTTACTGAAACAACATCCAAGATGTTACTGTACTGTATCAACATTCCAAGATGTTACTGTACTGTATCAACATTTCAAGATGTTACTGTACTGTATCAGTATTCCAAGATGTTGCTGTACTGTATCAACATTCCAAGATGTTACTGTATCAACATTCCAAGATGTTACAGTACTGTATCAACATTACAAGATGTTACTGTATCAACATTCCAAGATGTTACTGTACTGTATCAACATTCCATGATGGTACTGTATCAACATTCCAAGATGGTACTTTATCAACATCCCAATATGTTACTGTATCAACATCCAAGATGTTACTGTATCAACATTCCAATATGGTACTGTATCAACATTCCAAGATGTTACAGTACTGTATCAACATTCCAAGATGTTACTGTATCAACATTCCAAGATGTTACTGTACTGTATCAATATTCCAAGATGGTACTTTATCAACATCCAAGATGTTACTGTATCAACATCCAAGATGGTACTGTATCAACATCCCAATATGTTACTGTATCAACATCCCAATATGTTACTGTATCAATACCCAAGATGTTACTGTAGCAACATCCAAGATGTTACTGTATCAACATCCCAATATGTTACTGTATCAACATCCAAGATGTTACTGTATCAACATTCCAAGATGTTACTGTACTGTATCAACATTCCAAGATGGTACTGTATCAACATCCAAGATGTTACTGTATCAACATTCCAAGATGTTACTGTACTGTATCAACATCCAAGATGTTACTGTACTGTATCAACATCCAAGATGTTACTGTAGCAACATTCCAAGATGGTACTGTATCAACATCCAAGATGTTACAGTATCAACATACAAGATGTTACTGTATCAACATCCCAAAATGTTACTGTATCAACATCCAAGATGTTACTGAAACAACATCCAAGATGTTACTGTACTGTATCAACATTCCAAGATGTTACTGTACTGTATCAACATTCTAAGATGGTACTGTATCAACATCCAAGAGGTTACTGTGTCAACATTCCAAGATGTTACTGTATCAACATTCCGAGATGTTACTGTACTGTATCAACATCCAAGATGGTACTGTATCAACATCCAAGATGTTACTGTACTGTATCAACATTCCAAGATGTTACTGTACTGTATCAACATTTCAAGATGTTACTGTACTGTATCAGTATTCCAAGATGTTGCTGTACTGTATCAACATCCCAAGATGTTACTGTATCAACATTCCGAGATGTTACAGTACTGTATCAACATTACAAGATGTTACTGTATCAACATTCCAAGATGTTACTGTACTGTATCAACATTCCAAGATGGTACTGTATCAACATTCCAATATGGTACTTTATCAACATCCCAATATGTTACTGTATCAACATCCAAGATGTTACTGTATCAACATCCAAGATGGTACTGTATGAACATCCCAAGATGTTACTGTATCAACATCCCAAGATGTTACTGTATCAACATTCCAAGATGGTACTGTATCAACATTCCAAGATGTTACAGTACTGTATCAACATTCCAAGATGTTACTGTATCAACATTCCAAGATGTTACTGTACTGTATCAATATTCCAAGATGGTACTTTATCAACATCCAAGATGTTACTGTATCAACATCCAAGATGGTACTGTATCAACATCCCAACATGTTACTGTATCAACATCCCAATATGTTACTGTATCAATACCCAAGATGTTACTGTAGCAACATCCAAGATGTTACTGTATCAACATCCCAATATGTTACTGTATCAACATCCAAGATGTTACTGTATCAACATTCCAATATGTTACTGTACTGTATCAACATTCCAAGATGGTACTGTATCAACATCCAAGATGTTACTGTATCAACATTCCAAGATTGTACTGTATCAACATCCAATATGTTACTGTATCAACATTCCAAGATGTTACTGTACTGTATCAACATCCAAGATGTTACTGTAGCAACATTCCAAGATGGTACTGTATCAACATCCAAGATGTTACAGTATCAACATCTAAGATGTTACTCTATCAACATCCAAGATGGTACTGTATCAACATCCCAATATGTTACTGTATCAACATCCCAAGATGGTACTGTATCAACATCCAAGATGGTACTGTATCAACATCCAAGATGGTACTGTATCAACATCCAAGATGTTACTGTATCAACATTCCAAGATGTTATTGTATCAACATCCAAGATGGTACTGTATCAACATCCAAGATGTTACTGTATCAACATTCCAAGATGTTATTGTATCAACATTCCAAGATGTTACTGTATCAACATTCCAAGATGGTACTGTATCAACATTCCAAGATGTTACAGTACTGTATCAACATTCCAAGATGTTACTGTATCAACATTCCAAGATGTTACTGTACTGTATCAATTTTCCAAGATGGTACTTTATCAACATCCAAGATGTTACTGTATCAACATCCAAGATGTTACTGTATCAACATCCCAACATGTTACTGTATCAACATCCCAATATGTTACTGTATCAATACCCAAGATGTTACTGTAGCAACATCCAAGATGTTACTGTATCAACATCCCAATATGTTACTGTATCAACATCCAAGATGTTACTGTATCAACATTCCAATATGTTACTGTACTGTATCAACATTCCAAGATGGTACTGTATCAACATCCAAGATGTTACTGTATCAACATTCCAAGATTGTACTGTATCAACATCCAATATGTTACTGTATCAACATTCCAAGATGTTACTGTACTGTATCAACATCCAAGATGTTACTGTAGCAACATTCCAAGATGGTACTGTATCAACATCCAAGATGTTACAGTATCAACATCTAAGATGTTACTCTATCAACATCCAAGATGGTACTGTATCAACATCCCAATATGTTACTGTATCAACATCCCAAGATGGTACTGTATCAACATCCAAGATGGTACTGTATCAACATCCAAGATGGTACTGTATCAACATCCAAGATGTTACTGTATCAACATTCCAAGATGTTATTGTATCAACATCCAAGATGGTACTGTATCAACATCCAAGATGTTACTGTATCAACATTCCAAGATGTTATTGTATCAACATTCCAAGATGTTACTGTCCTGTATCAACATTCCAAGATGTTACTGCCCTGTATCAACATCCAAGATGTTACTGTATCAACATTCCAAGATGTTACTGTATCAACATTCCAAGATGTTATTGTATCAACATTCCAAGATGTTACTGTCCTGTATCAACATTCCAAGATGTTACTGCCCTGTATCAACATCCAAGATGGTACTGTATCAACATCCAAGATGTTACTGTATCAACATTCCAAGATGTTACTGTATCAACATTCCAAGATGTTACTGTAGCAACATTCCAAGATGTTACTGTATCAACATTCCAAGATGTTACTGTACTGTATCAACATTCCAATATGTTGATGGTGTTATCTGGCTGTTTCTGTCTTGTTGTTGTGATGTGTTTATCAATGTTCCAAGATGTTACTGTATCAACATTCCAAGATGTTACTGTACTGTATCAACATTCCAAGATGTTACTGTATCAACATTACAAGATGTTACTGTACTGTATCAACATCCAATATGTTGATGGTGTTATCTGGCTGTTTCTGTCTTGTTGTTGTGATGTGTTTATCAATGTTCCTCCATTGTGACCCACTACATCCGCTGTCATTTGTATAGTCTGTTTCTGTAGTGTTTAAAGACGTGTGTTTGCAGTGGTGTCCATATAGTGTGAGGCAATGAGAACAAAGTAATGATGCGACAAAAACAGTTTTGCACAAAAGTCTTCAAAGCCCCACGGTTGTTTTGTCAACCAGTAAAGGTCAAAGTGTAACTGTTACAACACCTTGACTATGATGTCAGAGGAAGTCACACCCTTATATTTTTAGCTCCCTGATAATTTAACTGACAGATTGTCACCGTTGGTCTAAAATTAGAAAGTAGCTTATTTGCTGTCTTAAAGACACAGATCACTTACTCAAATTATGGAACATAAAGGCATGTTCCTCTCACACACACATACACATACTTTACACTTCCGATTTTCACAACATCTGACACATACCCACTCATTAAAGGTGTGGCAACACAGAAGAGGAGGTGAGTTGACTCATTTTAAACCTGTGGAAACAAATAGACTCACTGGTTATTTCGACCTCACCATTGATTTGGCTCTGGACCACATCCAGGCACCCACTCAAACACTCACTGAAAACAACCCTAACACCTCTCGTGCTGATAAAGACACAAGCACATGCATTAACGGAACAATTGTGTTTGGCGGGGGTGACTTCTCTCCAGTTAGCTCAGGATTTGAGGGGGTAAGTAACTATAACCTGCCACTTCCTGGAAGAAACTTAGATGGGTAGAGGGACACAGATGAGAGAACATAATAAAGTGAAAATAGATGGTTTTGAGTGATGAGTGCTTTTGTGTGTCCGCCATGCCAGTCTATTGTGTGTGGTGAAGTACATACTGTACATAGTATATGTATTTGTATGTACTCTGCGGGGGTTTTTTATACAAGAATGTCCCTCAGAGAGCACTCCCAGGGGGAGAGAAAAAAAAACTCTCAACCCGGTTTAAATCAATTTAATCCAGCCAGATTGGGTCCATGTTGATGTGGACATGGCTGTCCCAATGGACATGGACATGGCTGTTGTGACATTGTCCTGTTTTAGACTCAGTTGGTGTTGGGCCATTGGAACTGTCCAGATGTTAGGAAAGTCTGGGATATTTTACTGTAAATACCCAATACTGTATGCTGTGCTCCAAATATTCAACTACCGGGAATAGTTTATGGATGAAGAGTATTTCAACAGATCACATTGGAGATGAATATTGAACATAGTGCAAGAACCCCCATCTTTCTCCATGTCCTTTTGCTCCATCTGCCTTTGAGTCTCTGTGATTGTGGCTTCACTAAATCTCTTCCCATTGACAAGCATTAACACGTGCACAGTGTGTGGAGTGTAGTCGTTAACCCTTCAACTCACCAACCTAACTACTATATAAACCAGGGATGGGCAACTTTGATGGGGGTGGGGGCCACAAAACATAATGAGGGGCAGTCAGAGCCTTTTGTTGTAGTTTTAAAGCAAGTTTGCTGCAATTTTACACATTTTGCCATGGGCGGAGAGAATATTTAGCAATTTTATTACATGACATGCAATTCTACACATTTTCTATAGGGTGGAGAGAAATGTTTGCAGTTTTTAATATGATCTGAGTGAGAGTGACTAACAAAATCAATGGGGTCTCCCCCAGTCGGTAAATCGACCAAGATTACTACAAGTTTAGATAGCTGGCAATACTAATTTACCAATCTAAAAAAAATATCTGATACGGGCTGATTGAGTGACTGTAAGTGACTGCTACTGCACAACCACATTTCAAAATTGCACCTTGTGTATTCCACAATCCTGACTCTCAACGGTAAGTTTTTTTTTCTTTTCATTATTGAAAATTGATCTACAGGCCTACAAAAGGGGGGGGGGGGGGGGGGGGGGGGGCGCGGGATGCCAGTTGCCCATCCCTGATATAAATCCGAGGTTATATTTACTATACTCATTCATTCTATGCTTTCTGACTGACTCACATGCTGCAGATTTCTTTTTGATCTCTCTCACTCTGTCACTCCTCTGACCACTGTTCTCTCTCTCTCTGTCACTCCTCTGACCACTGTTCTCTCTCTCTCTGTCACTCCTCTGACCACTGTTCTCTCTCTCTCTGTCACTCCTCTGACCACTGTTCTCTCTCTCTCTGTCACTCCTCTGACCACTGTTCTCTCTCACTCTGTCACTCCTCTGACCACTGTTCTCTCTCTCTCTGTCACTCCTCTGACCACTGTTCTCTCTCTCTCTGTCACTCCTCTGACCACTGTTCTCTCTCTCTCTGTCACTCCTCTGACCACTGTTCTCTCTCTCTCTGTCACTCCTCTGACCACTGTTCTCTCTCTCTCTGTCACTCCTCTGACCACTGTTCTCTCTCTCTCTGTCACTCCTCTGACCACTGTTCTCTCTCTCTCTGTCACTCCTCTGACCACTGTTCTCTCTCTCTCTGTCACACCTCTGACCACTGTTCTCTCTCTCTCTGTCACTCCTCTGACCACTGTTCTCTCTCTCTCTGTCACTCCTCTGACCACTGTTCTCTCTCTCTCTGTCACTCCTCTGACCACTGTTCTCTCTCTCTCTGTCACTCCTCTGACCACTGTTCTCTCTCTCTCTGTCACTCCTCTGACCACTGTTCTCTCTCTCTCTGTCACTCCTCTGACCACTGTTCTCTCTCTCTCTGTCACTCCTCTGACCACTGTTCTCTCTCTCTCTGTCACTCCTCTGACCACTGTTCTCTCTCTCTCTGTCACTCCTCTGACCACTGTTCTCTCTCTCTCTGTCACTCCTCTGACCACTGTTCTCTCTCGCTCTGTCACTCCTCTGACCACTGTTCTCTCTCTCTCTGTCACTCCTCTGACCACTGTTCTCTCTCTCTCTGTCACTCCTCTGACCACTGTTCTCTCTCTCTCTGTCACTCCTCTGACCACTGTTCTCTCTCTCTCTGTCACTCCTCAGACCACTGTTCTCTCTCGCTCTGTCACTCCTCTGACCACTGTTCTCTCACTCAGTCACTCCTCTGACTACTGTTCTCTCTCTCTTTCTTTCTTTCTCTCTCTCTCTCTCTCTCTCTCTCTCTCTCTCTCTCTCTCTCTCTCTACTGTCACTCCTCTGACTACTGCTCTCTCTCTCTCTCTCTCTCTCTGTCACTCCTCTGAACACTGTTCTCTCTCTCTCTCTCTCTCTCTCTCTCTCTCTCTCGCTCTCTCTCTCTCGCTCTCTCTCTCTCTCTCTCTCTCTCTCTCTCTCTCTCTCTCTCTCTCTCTCTCTCTCTCTCTCTATCTCTGTCACTCCTCTGACCACTGTCTGTTCTCTTTCTCTCTGGCCCTGCTGTTGTTGTCTGAAGGGGAAGAGCTTTTGGGGACGGAAGGAGCCAGGTACATGAAGATGGATGACTTGAAGGACCATGATGACGATTTCCTGTCACCCAAGAAATCTATGGAGTACGAGAGAGGGCTGGGCACTGTGTAGGGTTGGCTGGGGTAGGGGATGGGGTAGATGGAGGGGGTTAGAGGGGTCTGGGGGGTGGGGGGGTGGGGGGGTGGGGGGTGGATATGCAATGGTAAAGAACAGGGAATGGTTGGATTAGAGCAGTATTGGGATGTGTGGAGTGGAATAAGAATATTCCCTTTATTGACTGTGTTCTGCTCTTCTCTCCAATAGTAACTACTCGCCTGCCATTCCCAGGATCCCTTGTGTATCCCCAGAGACGGTCATCCTGAAGGAGCATGACATGGAGCAGGTACACAACAGACGGGTTATGTTCTGTCCTAACGAGGGGGTGTCATTATAGTTGCTATATCATTGCTGAACATGTGTGTATCTAAACCTGTGGAGAGTGAGTAGAAAAGTGAAAATGTAAAATGCTACAATGAGCCATTCTCCTTTCTTGTAGGTACACACTCCAATGCCATTACAAAAAGATTATGATGATGACTCCCTGATCCCCAGCAGTCCAGCTACAGAGACCTCTGACAACGTCAGTCCTGTGGCCAGCCCCATACACACAGGGTCAGTACACACAGCAATGTGTGTGTCCGTCCTCCCCTGCCTGTAGCCCTATACTGACAAATGCCTTATGTTGTCCATAAACAATATCCAAGAGTAGGGTTGCAAAGCTGCGAGTAATTTACTAAAGTTATCGGAATCTTCAGTAATTTTGGTAATTAACAGAAAATCTATGGCAAACTATCGTAACTTTGGGAATTCATACACTACATTATACACTACATGACCAAAGCTACGTGGACTATAATAGCTATAATAGCCTCCACTCTTCTGGGAAGGCTTGACACAAGATTTTGGAACATTGCTGTGGGCAGTGATGTTGGGCGATTAGGCCTGGCTCGCAGTCGACTTTCCAATTCATCCCAAAGGTGTTCAAAGGGGTTGAGGTCAGGGCTCTGTGCAGGCCAACCAAATTCTACCACACCGATCTCGACAAACCATTTCTGTATGGACCTCACTTTAGGCACAGGGGCATTGTCATGCTGAAACAGGAAAGGGCCTTCCCCAAACTGTTGCCACAAAGTTGAAAGCACAGAATCATCTAGAATGTCATTGTATGCTATAGCATTAAGATTTCCCTTCACTGGAACTAAGGGGCATAGCCTGAACCATGAAAAACAGTCACAGACCATTATTCCTCCTCCACCAAACATTACAGTTCGCACTATGCATTCAGGCAGGTAGTGTTCTCCTGGTAGCTGCCAAACCAGATTTGTCCGTTGGACGGCCAGATAGTGAAGCGTGATTCATCGTTCCAGAGAATGCGTTTCCACTGCTCCAGAGTCCAATGGAGGCGAGCTTTACACCACTCCAGCTGACACATGGCATTGCGCATGGGGATCTTAGGCTTGAAACCCATTTCATGAAGCTCCCGACGAACAGTTATTGTGATGGCATTGCTTCCAGAGGCAATTTGGAACTTGGTAGTAAGTGTTGCAAACGAGGACAGACAATTTTTTCACGCTATGCACATCAGCACTTGGCGGTCCATTTCTGTGAGCTTGTGTGGCCTACCACTTTGCGGCTGAGCCGTTGTTGCTCCTAGACGTTTCCACTTCACAACAACAGCACTTACAGTTGACCGGGGCAGTTTTAGCAGGGCATACATTTGAAGAACTGAGTTGTGGAAAAGGTGGCATTCTATGACAGTGCCACGTTGAAAGTCACTGAGCTCTTCAGTAAGGCCATTGTAATGTCAATGTTTGTCTATGGAGATTGCATGACTTTGTGCTCGATTTCATACACCTGTCAGGAATTGGTGTGGCTTAAATATCCAAATCTACTAATTTGAAGGGGTGTCCACATACTTTTGTGTACTTGAATAACTTAAAACAATGTATTCATATGGTATACCTTTGGTAACACTTCATTTGGATAGTCCATCTGTAGATGCTCTACAGACTATTAGCAATTTCAACTAACCCTATCCCTAAACCTATCCCTAAACTTAACCCTTACCCTACCCTGACCTTTGCTCTTACCCTGACCCTCATTCTAAACCTAACCCTAACAATAACCTTAGCAAGAAATTGCTTAAGAACAGATAGCGTGTTGCTAGTATGACCATCTATAGAGCATAGTTTGATCTTCATTTTTTATATCGGTGTCCATATTGTCCATGATTTTCTAGTAGATAGACCAAATGGTTCAAGAGGAAATAGCCTATTTAATTATAAAAGTATCTAATCAGGCCTCCCGAGTGCATCACAGTGCTTGAGGCGTCACTACACATCCGGATTCGATCCCAGGCTGTCACAACCCGCCGTGACTGGGAGTCCCACAATTGGCCCAGCGTCGTCGGGGTTAGGGGAGGGTTTGGCCCAGCGTCGTCGGGGTTAGGGGAGGGTTTGGCCCAGCGTCGTCAGGGTTAGGGGAGGGTTTGGCCCAGCGTCGTCGGGGTTAGGGGAGGGTTTGGCCGGTGGGGCTTTACTTGTCTCATTGTGGTCTAGACTTTGGTCGTCAGTTGAATGGTGTTTGCTCCAGCACAATGGTGTAGCTGGGTTCCGGGTTAAGCGGGCGGGTGTTAAGAAGAGCGGGTTGGTGGGTCATGTTTCAGAGGACACATGACTCGACCTTCAGGCCTTTATGGTCGAATTGCTGCAAAGAAACCACTACTTAAAGGAAGCCAATAAGAAGAAGAGACTTGCTTTGGCCAAGAAACACGAGCAATGAACATTATACCAGTGGAAATCTGTCCTTTGGTCTGATGAGTCCAAATTTTAGATTTTTGGTTCCAACAAAACCATTTATTTTTCAACTTGACAATGACCCAATGCACCTCCAGGCTGTGTAAGAGCTATTTGACCAAGAAGGAGAGTGATGGAGTGCTGCATCAGATGACCTGGCCTCCACAATCACCCGACCTCAACCCAATGGAGATGGTTTGGGATGAGTCGGACCGTAGAGTGAAGGAAAAGCAGCCAACAAGTGCTCAGCATATGTGGGAACTCCTTCAAGACTGTTGGAAAATCATTGAAGCTGGCTGAGAGAATGCCAAGAGTGTGCAAAACTGTCATCAAGGCAAAGGGTGGCTACTTTAAAGAATCTAAAATCTAAACTATATTTTGATTAGTTTAACCCTTTTTTGGTTACTACATGATATGTGTTATGTGTTATGTGTCTTCACTATTATTATATTATTATACATTGTAGAACATAGTAAAAATAAAGAACAACCCTTGAATGAGTAGGTGTGTCCAAACTTTTGACTGCTACTGTGTATTTTTTATCATCTTGTTTAATTATTTAATATATTTTACATAAGGCCACACAGAGGACCAGAGATAATTACAGACACCTGTGATAATATGAAGTACCCAAAAGGGCCACTAGATGTCTTATGATAGATTACATAAAATCCTTGAAATCTACCAAAATTCTGGTAATTTACTGGTAAATGTAGAATGTTTACAGTAATACACCCTCCCTTTGCAACCTTATCCAAGAGCGGAAATAGAAACATTGGTAAGCTGTCTAATTATGTGGGGACACTTGTCTTGTCAGGTTCCTGGTGAGTTTCATGGTGGATGCTCGGGGCGGCTCGATGCGAGGCAGCAGACATAACGGCCTGCGTGTCATCATCCCTCCACGGACCTGTGCCGCCCCCACACGGATCACCTGTCGTCTGGTCAAGCCCCAGAAACTCACCACTCCTCCCCCCCTGGTGGAGGGAGAGGGCTTAGCCAGCCGTATCATATCACTGGGCCCAGCCAGCATGCAGTTCCTAGGGTGAGGACTAAACCTACACTGTAGAGTATTGAAGGGAAGACATTTTGAGATCAGGAAAAAAAATCTAATTCTAAAACTGTGTTCACCATTCGGTGAGGGTATCCACTAATTACATGATGAGCTTATTGTCTCTGTGGCTTTGTGTGTCTTTCAGGCCTGTGATCGTGGAGATCCCTCACTTTGCTGCTCTGGGTCGAGGGGACCGGGAGCTGGTGGTGCTGAGGAGTGAGAACGGCTCTGTCTGGAAGGAACACCGCAATCGCTATGGCGACGATGTGCTGGAGACTATCCTCAATGGGATGGATGAAGGTAGTCAAATGAGAAGTCCTACTAACTCAGTCAGACCTGATTACGGTCACTGATAACAGGCTGTTTGGTGTTCATCATTGCTTTCTTATCAGTAGTGTAAGAGTAATACCCACTCTCATTGACCGCTACGGTCTGCTTGTTTATTCCTTTAGAGCTGGAAAGCCAGGAGGAGCTTGGGAAGAAGCGTATCCGACGAATCATCTCCACTGACTTCCCCCTCTACTTTGCTGTGGTGTCGCGCATCCAGCAGGAGAGCGATCTGATTGGCCCAGAGGGGGGTCAGCTGACCAGTAAACTGGTACCGTTGGTCCAGGCTTCGTTCCCTGAGACAGCGGTCACCAAGCGAGTCCGCCTGGGCCTGCAGGTGAGATGGGAGGATGAGGAGGAAGAAGGAGGAGGAAGACAGTATCGTTAGTGCCTGCCTGTATCACCAAGAATGCTATATGCATGCTATGTGGATTTGGTTTGAATTTGATCAGCACCTTTAAAATTATTTTTGCCTTGCCAAGAGGTTGAACATTTGCATATTTGTGTATTTTTTCTGTGTGCTACACACGAACACTGAGATGTACTATGTACATACACATAGTTTATTTGAGGCTGTTTTGAAAGTTCATCTTCGAGTCACCAATGTTTGCAAATGAGCATGCCAGTGTCCTAAAGCTTAATGCATCATTCACTACTGTGGTGACATTCTATAGCTATAGTCATGGTTAGACAATGCAGAGGGACTTTGTTGAAAGTGAGTGTTCTTTAGCAGCATGCCTGCTATGATCGGAGTGGAGAGTGGTTTGGATTTGGTTTCATACCTGTGTGTTGATGGGTTTTAGCCCTTGCCATAGATAAACCTCCATATTGGCCTACATAAGTAGCCTCATTTTTAGAGAGAAATATGTTACAGTGAACATGGCACAGGATGCATTTCACGGTAAGGTTTAGACTTGTATTCGGCGCAAGTGACAAATCAAGTTTGATTTGATTTGATTCCACCATCCATGGACCTTCCATCTCCCCTGCTGCTTTGGTGCATCCGCTGTGTTACCTGCAGCCTGTAGAACCTTATAGCCTCATAACCCGGTGATAGCTTTACTCTAGCAGATACGCTAACCTTCTCAAAGGCTGTACAAAGTGAGACAGTTAACTTGAATGTGTAGCGAGGGAGACCATTTATTTTATTTCATATATCATTTAATATTCCTCACGTGAAGCAAGTGAACGAGGAAATCTGTGCATGAATGCTTGAATTGTGAGATGTATTCTATACTTTGACTGGGTTAAACAACGTCTTTTTCTTTCAAATCTGTTTGCATTCATGTCTAAAGGTTTATGATTTTTTTGTGAATATAGATTTTTAAACGTTAATATTTGTTTCACATTTTTACAATAAACACTGACAACAAAAAATAAACGCAATGTGTCTTTTCAAATTGTTTGTATGTTTTGGTGTAGATTCAAATAGCATTTTGTTGACCACAGACTTCTCTCTCTTTCTCTTCATCCTTCATTTCTTCCATTTTATGTATTTACCTGTACATTGTCATCTGTTACATCATCACATACATCCTATTATCTCTCACTGTCTTCTTTTCTCTTACTCTTTCGCTCTACATTGCTATCTGTCTGTCTACCTTTGTGTCAATTTCTCTCCCTCTTTCTCTCTGTGCCTTCCTCTCTTTCTTCTCCGCACTCCTGCACCACATCGTTGTCTCTCCCTCCACACATCCTCTCCCCTCCAACCTCAGGCCCAACCAGTCCCAGACGAGCTGGTTGCCAAGCTGCTGGGTAACCAGGCAACCTTCAGCCCTGTGGTGACTGTGGAGCCACGGCGACGCAAGTTCCACCGGCCCATCGGCCTGTGCATCCCCCTACCCCCCTCCTGGAGAGAGAGCCCCCGGGACTCTGGGGAGGGGGACACCACCAGCCTGCGCCTGCTCTGCAGTGTCATCGGTACGCCAACACTTTCACACGCAAACCTGACTGAGGCCTTACAGTGGACTAATGGCACAGTGGAATAGTTTGATAGTTTCCCTCTATTTAGAGTAAACCATGAGTTGGACCGCATGATCACCTCATAGACAGAAGGAAATTCATTGAACATAGTGATTCAAAGTCTCCCAGCTGTGAGATGGGAAAATCCAGATTTATGTCGGTCTGCAAGCCAGAGAATATGCAATGTCATGGCTATATACAGTAACTGTTGATTCTCTGCACCATAACAATGGGTGTCAGAGTGATATGGCGAAGTAAAATCTGCTTGCATGTTTAATATACCTTTTTCTCCTCATCCTTATATATTGGTGTAACTGATGTCTCTTCCTTCTCCCCAGGTGGCACAGCCCCAGCCCAGTGGGAGGACATCACAGGCACCACCAAGCTCATATATAGCAAAGACTGTGCCAACTTCACAACCAATGTGTCAGCACGGTAAGTATACAGCAGCAACTCACTCATTAGCATTCATGTTCATCAGACATTCAAGTTCACATCCTAAATCTCACAATCCAGCTCTTTCTGTCACTGGAGAGCAGTCAAATGCAGCCGTTTGTTCTCGGTAACAATGAAGCACCTTATTGTGATTGTTTTCAATTCAAATGGTAAAAAAGACACAAAGATAGCTTCTTAGCAAATAGCAGTTTCTCAAGCCAGAATGTAGCTAGGACTGTCTGGGAGTGGTCTGAGTGGGTAGGGGGAAACTGAAAACTAGCTGTTATTGGCAGAGAGGTTTGGAACGCTCTTTCTAATTGGTCAAATCAAATCAAATCAAATCAAATTTATTTATATAGCCCTTCGTACATCAGCTGATATCTCAAAGTGCTGTACAGAAACCCAGCCTAAAACCCCAAACAGCAAGCAATGCAGGTGTAGAAGCACGGTGGCTAGGAAAAACTCCCTAGAACGGCCAAAACCTGGGAAGAAACCTAGAGAGGAACCAGGCTATGTGGGGTGGCCAGTCCTCTTCTGGCTGTGCCTAATAACTAGTCTATTAACTAATTTACCACCTGGTGATGTCACCAAGCAGCTCAAAACTCCATCCCACCAAAACAGGCAGAATTTCAGGGGGTCTTTTCAAACAGCTCTTACACTAAAATGGCATTATCATCATTTTCACAATTTCACAGTACTATTCCAACCTCATAGTGTGGAAACATACACTCACATGCCAGTTTATTAGGTACATCCATCTAGTACCGGGTCAGACTCCCCTTTGCCACCAGAACAGCCTGAATTCATTGGGGCATTCTACATGGTGTCTGAAAAGTTCCACAGGGTTGTTGGTCCATGCTGAGGCGATGGCATCAGACAGTTGCTTCACATTGGACAGCGGTACATTCATGTAGCGAACAGGCCGTTCCATCTCACCCCGAAGATGTTCTATTAGGTTGAGGTCTGGGGACTGACCAGGACACTCAAGTAAACTGAGCTCATGTTCCAGGCGACGTTCTTCTATTCCTCAATTGTCCAGTGTTGGTGATCGTGTGCCCACTGGAGCCGCTTCTACTTGTTTTTAGATGATAGGAGTGGAACCCGGTGTGGTCGTCTGCTGCAGTAGCCCATCCGTGATAAGGATCGACGAGTTGGGGGTTCCGAGATGCCGTTCTGCACACCACTGTTGTACTGCACCGTTATTTCTCTGTTTGTGGCCCGCCTGTTAGCTTCCATGATTCTTGCCATTCTCCTTCGACCTCTCATCAACAAGCTGGTTTCACCCACAGGACTGCAGCTAACTGGATGTTATTTTTGTTTGTCTCACCATTCTCAGTAAACACTACACTGTTGAGCGTGAAACCCCCAGGAGGGCAGTCATTTCTGAGATACTGGATCTGGTGTGCCTGGCATCGACGATCATACCATGCTCAAAATCACTTTTTTTAAAAACATTTATTTTACCTTTATTTAACTAGGCAAGTCAGTTAAGAACAAATTCTTCAATCAAACAGTAACTCGTTCAATCGAACAGTAACTGAATGCCTCAATGCCTGTCTGCCAGCTTTATATAGCAAGCCATGGCCACGTGATTCACTGTCTATAGGAGCGACCCATTTTAGTGAACGGGGTGCTGTACCTAATAAACTGGCCAATAAGTGTATATAAAACTGCAAAATCATGTTTTTGACTGCATTGGGTGTTTTAGGTATGCTAATCACCTGCATAGGTATGCTAATCACCTGGGGCGGCAGGGTAGCCTAGTGGTTAGAGCGTTGGACTAGTAACCGGAAGGTTGCGAGTTCAAACCCCCGAGCTGACAAGGTACAAATCTGTCGTTCTGCCCCTGAACAGGCAGTTAACCCACTGTTCCCAGGCCGTCATTGAAAATAAGAATTTGTTCTTAACTGACTTGCCTGGTTAAATAAAGGTACAAAAAAAAAAAAAAAAAAAAAAAAAAAAAAATCACCTGCATATCTCAAAGGATCTAGTCATGAGTAACTTAAGGGTTGCCAGATATCTTACACACTGGTGTCTCTTCTCAGGTTCTGGCTGGCTGACTGTCCCCGGACAGCCGAGGCCATGTCTTTCGCCAACCTCCTGTACCGGGAGCTCTCAGCCGTGCCCTACATGGCCAAGTTTGTGGTGTTTGCCAAGATGAACGAGGTCCGTGAGGGCCGTTTGCGCTGCTACTGCATGACTGATGACAAGATGGACAAAACCCTGGAGCAACACGAGAACTTCAGCGAGGTGGCCCGCAGTCGCGATATCGAGGTCAGTGTAGGGGGTTATATCGATGGTTATCACCATGATGTCATTGCTTAGAAGCTTCATCTGAAGAGGCACTGTGAAGTGAGTGGAGGGAGCCATTGGCTGTGTCCGAATACCCATACTTGCGTCCTAAATAGTAGGCTGTTTGAGTATGCAAAAAATAATGCTTAATAGTATGCAACATTTCAAAAATACAGTATAGTTTAAGTGCCAGGATGTTATACGCATTTCTCTTCTTCATCTAGTATAATCCGATGCACACTTTTCCACAATGCATTGGAAGAGGTGGGCTTCAAGTGATCGGCCCTAGTTCTCTTCAAGTAGTCAAACAATAAACATAGGCTACTTAATTGGGAAGATGCCAAATCCCGAAGCTTCTACGGTGGTGTTCAAATGTAGGATAAGTCATTTTTGTTCTCCTTTTAATGATAACGAGTATTGCATCATTGGCTAAATCTTTGAAAACAGAATTATATATTTTTTTAATGAATAAATATCGTTTTTACTGCTGTTTGAAATTGGTGGACCAAAACCGAAAGTAAAAGGCTCAAGCGCAAGTCTCCGCCATTTTACGTCTCCGCCATTTTAAGTCTCCGCCATTTTAAGTCTCCGCCATTTTACGTCTCCGCCATTTTACGTCTCCGCCATTTTAAGTCTCCGCCATTTTACGTCTCCGCCATTTTAAGTCTCCGCCATTTTACGTCTCCGCCATTTTACGTCTCCGCCATTTTACGTCTCCGCCATTTTACGTCTCCGCCATTTTAAGTCTCCGCCATTTTACGTCTCCGCCATTTTACGTCTCCGCCATTTTAAGTCTCCGCCATTTTACGTCTCCGCCATTTTACGGGGAATAGGGAACAAATCAAATCAAATGGTATTTGTCACATGCGCCGAATACAACAGGTGTACAGTGTACACCTTACAGTGAAACGCTTACTTACAAGCCCTTAAACAACAATGCCGTTTTAAGAAAATACATTTAAAAAAGTCATAGATAAAAGTAACAAATAATTAAAGAGCAGCAGTAAAACCACAAAAGCGAGGCTATATACAGGGTGTACCGGTACAGAGTCAATGTGCGGGGGCACCGGTGTCGAGGTAATTGAGGTAATATGTACATGTAGGTAGAGTTATTAAAGTGACTATGCATAGACAATAACAGAAAGTAACAGTAGTGTAGAAGAGGGGAGGGGGGCAATGCAGATAGTCTGGGTAGCCATTTTATTAGATGTTCAGGAGTCTTATGGCTTGGGGTAGAAGCTGTTTAGAAGCCTCTTGGATCCAGACTTGGAGTTCCGGAAGGTGGCTTGAGTCTTTGACAATTTTTAGGGCCTTCCTCTGACACCACCTGGTATAGAGGTCCTGGATGGTAGGAAGCTTGGCCCCAGTGACGTATTGGGCAGTACGCATTACCCTCTTTAGGGGGAGAGGGATATTTGCTTGGAAAGAGGGATATTTGTTGCAGGCTAGCGCTGTTGCAATTCACCTAGCTTCCACATAGGGGAGAAATTCTGAGAAATTGTAGGTGTAGCACATTTAAACTACAGTAAATACTAAACCATCTTTTGATTTCTGACTGTGTCAGCACCATGGACTTGAGATGTGGTTGCGTTATGTTAATCAGGCCTTTTGACTTGTACATATGGAGTGTTTTAGTTTTGTAGGCTAGGCTACTCATATCATTATTTAATTTATGGATCAAAATTTAGCAGTCATCCTGATCTCGTTTAGTGCATTACGTTGCTGTCCAGCAGTTCTGAATTTGCGATGCACCCGACTGTCCACGTTTCAGTGTGCAATAGCCTTTTGATTTGAACGTTTGAAAAGTTTTCATGCGTGTACTAGACTATTTGATTGAATTTGTAAATGTTACAGTACTTTGGTTTCACTAATAATAAATATGTTGAAATGGAACCAAATGATCTGTTCCTGTCTTCAGTACTTTTAAAAAGGATAGATGGGCTATATGGTCTACTACGGTATAGGTTGAATGTGATAGGCTGCCTCTAACCAGCCTGAGTAGGCCTATAACTCCATTCATATTCTATTCAGAGTTTAGAGAACTTATTCTAATTGGAAATTAATTATTATCAGGCTGGTTAATGTGATGCATGTCTATTGAATTTGGAAAAATCTACCCGCACTCGGCCCCACCCCACCTACTCAGCCAGTCAGGAGCCGCTACTGCGTTGCGGCCATGGCATACTGCATACTTTTTATTAGACGGTACGTGCAAAATAGTATGTGACAATGAGTGCATAGTATACAGTTTAAGTATGTAGTACACTGGTATGGGTATTCGGACATGGCCACCGTGTCTGAAGTTAGTGTCCTCCCCCTCAGGTGATGGAGGGTATGCCGCTGCACCTGGAGTGTTCTGGGAACCTGGTCCCAGTGAGGAAGGCTACCCAGCAGCCTCGCTGTTTCAGCTTCCAGGCCTTCCGAGACAATAGACTCCCCGTCTCTGTCAAGGTGTTTAACTCTCCCTCTCTGTCTTCCTTCCTCTCTCCATTACTCCGTCCCTCTCTGGGTCTCCCTCTCACACTGAAAATATCTCTTGTCTGTTTCGCTCCGTTCTCTCCTCCAAGGTGAGAGATAGTAGCAAAGATCACTCCGGATTCCTGTCTTTCCTGCGGAAGTCTACCAAGTACGAAGACAGCCAACATGTGCTGTGCAATCTCAATATTACCATGCCTCTGTGTATCAAGGTAGGCCTAAAAAAATGCTTTTGGGGTGCTTTGAAGAGCACTTCACTTGGGAACTTGTGAGATCTGAGGCAAATTATATATTCCAGAGGCTTTTGCTTATGTCCGATTGACAGGCTGCTGGGAGTGAAGATCGGAGGCGAACTCTGACCCCATTAGCCCTGCGAGAGAGATACAGTGCCCTGAATGAGCCTGCCATGGGTAAAGGTGCATGCCATCCCATCCCATCCCTATGATACCCCATACAGACCACCATTGTCTTCCGACAGGTGGCGTCATTCCTACACGACGCTCGTCCCTCAATCAGTGCAGATGAGTCAGTCAAGCTACCTGACATAAGACAATGACATACCCCACATGAACACGTTCACATTCCATGTGCCCCTTCATGCAGTAATAATCACAACGGTACATTAACTTCTCATGTTAAAGTATCAGTTGTGGTCTGGTTTCTGCAGCATCAATGAGTGCCATGGAAAAGACAGAGCTGAAGATGGCTCTGATAGCTGAACAGTTGGGACTGAGCTGGGCTGGTGAGTGAGTGGAATGAGTGTCTGTGTCTCGTGCCTGTGTTTGGTGCTTGTGTCGGCGTCTGAGTCTGTGTATCAGTTTTAATGGCTTGCGGCTGCTTTTCCTCTCCTCCCTGCCTCTGTCTCTCCACCTTTGTCTCTCCAGAGCTGGCGAGGGAGCTACAGTTCAGTGTAGATGACATTAATAAGATCCGTGTGGAGAATCCTAACTCCCTATTGGAGCAGAGTTCTGCCCTGCTCAGCCTATGGGCCACCTGTGAGGGCAAGAGAGCCAATAGTAAGTACCTGAGATCCCATATAGGTCAGTGGATCCTTCCTGTGCATCCTCTTATCCTATATTCATCATCTCCACTCACCCCCCGTACAGTCTTGCACTGGCTCTTGGATTTGCATGTGAGACTTGTCTACCCTATGCAGTACCTTGTATTAACATTGTGTTAACTGTCATTTTCTGGGTCAAACCAGGGTCTGTCAGGGTACTGGTAAACAATGTCCTTATTCTCCTCATAATATCTTCCACTTCCTTGTCTGTTATTTAACGGTCCATTTCCCATTTTCCTGCCTCTTGTCTCTGTCTTCTCTCTATTCTCTCTCTATTATTTTCTCCTCCCCCTTTCTCTGTCTCTCTTTCTCTCTTGTGGCTCCTATGTACAGTGGAGAGTTTGCACACAGCTCTGAAGAGCATTGACCGGATGGACATAGTAAACATGTTGGAGGGCCAGGGGCCACAGCCTGCAGGGAGGCAGGCCCGGGAGCCAAGCAGACGCAGACACAACGAGAGCGACCACATCTCCCCCAGCCTGACCAATGGTAAGGCTTCTCCTCATCCCCACGCAGCCCTCTCCCACCCCCAACCACCATACCCTACCAGTTCTTGTCTCTCTCCTCCTCCTCTGCTGCCCCCATCCCCCTCCTGCTCCAATCCTCAGTCAAAGGCTGTCCTATATGCTAGTGCCATAAACTTGAGATTTCGACAGATGTGAAACGCAGCAACCTGGACCAGGGCTCAAGACACTCAGACAATAACTGCCTCTGTGGTGCTCCTCTAAAGCCTGACTCAGATACATTCTCTTGTTTGTGGTTGAGTACAATGTATCAATGACCTGTAGAGCCTTCAATCAGCATCACAACCTTGTCTAATAGTGCCAGCTACATTTTAGGATTCTCTCTCCACTGAAATGGCCGATGCAACTGGTATATCGATTTATGCAAAATGAACGGAGCCTGCCAAAAAGAGTATAGATCGAAATAGAGATCATTCTTTGACATACACAAAAGTATGTGGACACCTGCTCGTCCCCCCCTTTGGTGCTATAACAGCCTCCACTCTTCTGGGAAGGCTTTTCAGTAGATGGTGGAACATTACGGCGCAAGAGCATTAGTGAGGTCGGGTACTGATGTTGGGTGATTAGGCCTGGCTCGTAATCGTCGTTCCAATTCATCCCAAAGGTGTTCAGGCAAGTTCTACCACACCGATCTCGACAAACCATTTCAGTATGAACCTCACTTTGTGTACGGGGCATTGTCATGCTGAAACAGGAAAGGGGCTTTCCCAAACTGTTGCCAGAAAGTTGGAAGCACAGAACTGTCTAGAATGTTATTGTATGCTGTAGCGTTAAGATTTCCCTTCACTGGAACTATAAGGGGCATACCTCGAACCATGAAAACAGCCATTATTCCTCCTCCACCAAACTTTACAGTTGGTACTATGCATTCGGGCAGGTGGTGTTCTCCTGATATCCGTCAAACCCAGATTCGTCCGTTGGACGGCCAGATGGTGAGCGTGATTCATCACTGCAGAGAACGCATTTTCACTGCTCCAGAGTACAATGGCGGTGAGCTTTACATTACTCTACCCAACGCTTGGCATTGCGCATGGTGATCTTAGGCTTGTGTGCGGCTGCTCGGCCATGGAAACCCATTTCATGAAGCTCTCGATGAACAGTTCTTGTGCTGACGTTGTTTCCAGAGGCAGTTTGGAACTCGGTAGTGAGTGTTGCACCGAGGACAGGCCATTTCTACGTGCTACGCACATCAGCACTCGCCGGTCCCGTTCTGTGAGTTTGTGTGGCCTATCACTTCGCAGCTGAGCCGTTGTTGCTCCTAGATGTTTCCACTTCACAATAACAGCACTTACAGTTAACCGGGGCAGCTCTAGCAGGGCACAAATTTTACGAACTGAGTTGTTGGAAAGGTGGCATCCTATGACAGTGGCACGTTGAAAGTCACTGAACTCTTCAGTATGCCATTCTACTGCCAATGTTTGTCTGTGGAGATTTCAGGGCTGTGTGCTCGATATTATACACCTGTCAGCAACTGGTGTGCCTGAAATAGCCGAATCTACTAATATGAAAGGGTGTCCACATACTTTTATATATATATTATTTTATATATATAGTGTATTTAAAGATCAATTGGAACCTCAAGAAACTGTTTTCGTTTTCGTGTGTGTTTGATGAAGTTGTTAGCAATAGGAAAGTTGATGATTTAAAAAGAAATAGATAAAATTAATGAAATGCTGTGTTAGTCAGCTGTGTATGGTGTGTTGCGTGAGATTCTGTTCATGCGTGCCAAATGTATATTTTGTTAGATCTGTATTCAGTGCGTAAGTTACTACTGTGTCGTATCTGTGTATTTGACAGGTTTATGTTATTACATCCTATAAAGTACGATTTTGGCTATGAGTTCATTATGTTCATCTTTATCCAACATGATTTAAACCACAATCTGCCTACATAGGCCATGTGAGATAACGTGCAGGATATTATGTGTCTGTAAAAAACAAGCATTTCCATACATGAATTCAGTCTGTAGTCTTTCCTTCAAGCATACTGCTGTTGGCTTTGCTTCCAGTGGTCATTTCTCAAACTTTGACTACTTTTACTCATGGTTTACTATTTTACACATGCATGATATACATCAGATTGACTCCAGTTTCACCACTGGACTGACCATCACTGGAGTGCTGTGGCCTCTCTTCTGGGTCTGCTCTGTGCCTCACTATGTCATGTGTCATCACAGCAGGTGCCAGGTCCCCTCAGTGCAAACTGGAGCAATAACAGGTGATGTAACTCATGCAAAGATATGACCATGATGGACAAAGGGACAAACGGGAGATGCTCAGTCAGATCACAGCTGCAGTGACTCTGATATCTAACACCTGTCCAGTCTGCCTCCCAAAGCTCTTTCTTCTGACGCTGTCTGTGTAACAAGGTGGTCACACTCTCACAGGACAATACCAACCTGACCTCTAGACATGGTATAGTTTATTACAACAAGGATTTTCAAGATATCTATTATTTATCTTTTGGAGTTATGAATGATAGTATGGCTGATAAGTTTGTTCCTGATTTTTCAGAGGATGTAGAATGTAGGTAGGCCAGTATTTGACATCAGGGGATGGTACTGAATGAGGATTCACTCTCTGACTGAATGGCAGTCTGGAAGATGCTCACTTCCTTGGTGATAACTCCCTTGGTCCCCTAATTAACCTTTACAATCAAATGAATTGAAAATTACAATCGATTCTGAAGTGGGAATCCAAGCCTGGAGACCGCAATTAGATTCCACATTGTATTTTTAACCCAGGTAGGATGCATGCAGCACTGTCATTCAGAGTATCTATAGGAAACAAATGTTTTTTTATTCTACCATTTAGTGTAGAAATGATGGAGAACAACATTCTTCTTACTGTACCTTTCAGTCGACCTGTTCTTGTCTTTTCCTTATTTTCATCACATTTGGCTCTTAGTGATTTTGACTTTCAATCCCCTTTCTTAACTCTAGTGGTTTGAGTCTAAGACGCATGATTTGCAACTCCGTAAAAGCAATGACTTCCGTTTAGTCATACTAGTGAGGCTCGGGAGGCCTGAACTGAATCCAGCTAGGCTTCTATAAGGGTAACGTTACGCTCTCTGCCTGTGTGTGCATGGGGCTGTATGAGTCTCTTCAGACCGGGGGTCGTTCCATTCGGTGCACTGTGTGTCCCACTGGGATCCCCATACTTGTTCCTTTTGACTATCTGTCCCCTCTCTCTTTGTGTTTCTCTGGACATGTTATCTGCAGCCTGGCCGCCCTACTCTTCCTTCTTCTCACTCCTCCTCTCAGACCTCTGAACTCATGCCCTCCGACCTCATGTTGACCTCTGGCCCTCATCTTTATTTTGAAGACCAGTTTTTTTTTTATAACTCTTTATTTTTGTGCTCTTGAAAATTCCACCTTTTTAACCGTCTGCTCTGTGACCAATCCTCCTCACACACTGTGTGCTCAGCACCCCCGGGAGAGGGAGGTGTCCCTTGTTCCATCACTCTCTCGCTCTCTTCCTCCTCTCCCTATCTCTTTTGCTCTGTGCATGTCTTTCTTTCTTCCTCTTTCTCTTTCTGTCATCTTCCAAATGTCCTCTTCCCTCTCTGTGTTTCCCTCCCTGCCCTCCTGCCTGTCTGCATGTGCAAGCAGTGGCCTGTGGGAGATGTAGTCTGGGAGCTGTTTATGCCTCTGCAACTTGTAGCTACTTTACTATCAGACTGATATTGCATGGCATGCATGCTGGGGAATGACCCGACTGTTTAGTCTGCCTGTTTACATCCTCTACTGTATATTATTCTCTGTGGGGATAAAAAGGTCCTGAACCCGTTTTAACCGTGTGTTTTGACCGCTCTGTTCATGTATGAATGTTGTGACATGTTGTTGATCAGTTGTTTGTGTGTATGTGTGTTTGTCCTGTGTCTTTGAGTCTCTCCAGAAGTAGGGGATGTAGTATCTATGCCCTTTCTCTGTCACACACCTCATATTTGCAGGGAGTGTTGGTGTGTGAGTGTGTATGTGTGTGAGTGCATTTGTGTGTATACATGTCTGTGTTTTAAATTGTTGTCTTTTATGAGTGTCTTCAGTGTCTTCATGTGTGTGATTGTGACTCTCTTTCTGTGTATGTGAGCTTCAGCCAGTTTGTTAATATTTACAGTGTTTGTCTTTTCTACCAGGAGGGCCAGGCCACCACGTTCATTCCCCACGAACACCCTCCCTCATGCCCTCCTCTCTCTCTCTCTCTCTCTCTCTCTCTCTCTCTCTCTCTCTGTCACCGCCCCACCTCACCATCCAACTGACCATGGGAGTGATACCACCCACAGACACACACGCATAGAGAGAGAGAAGGACTGGCAACAAGACTGGATGGCAGAATCACACAGATATTAGATGGTCTTTTAGATTGTCAGAGACACAAACAGACAATCTACAAGCCATGTACAGTCAGCTACCACAAGGGCTCAGATCATTCATACACAACTTTAAAAGGTGGTATTCCAAACAAATACCATGATATTTATGTGAATCATCCTCACCCTACTGGCTAAAGAGTAATGTATACACGTATAAAGAAAGCTCATCAGCTGGAAGTCTTAAACCTTGTGGAACTGTTAAGAGGTTTTATCTACCGGGGTTATGCATATTGAAGGATACTTGTTATGAAGGATACTTGTTATGAAGGATGCATATTGAAGGATACTTGTTATGAAGGATGCATATTGAAGGATATTTGTTATGAAGGATGCATATTGAAGGATGCTTGTTATGAAGGATGCATATTGAAGGATACTTGTTATGAAGGATGCATATTGAAGGATACTTGTTATGAAGGATACTTGTTATGAAGGATGCATATTGAAGGATACTTGTTATGAAGGATGCATATTGAAGGATACTTGTTATGAAGGATGCATATTGAAGGATATTTGTTATGAAGGATGCATATTGAAGGATATTTGTTATGAAGGATGCATATTGAAGGATACTTGTTATGAAGGATGCATATTGAAGGATGCTTGTTATGAAGGATACTTGTTATGAAGGATGCATATTGAAGGATACTTGTTATGAAGGATACTTGTTATGAATGATGCATATTGAAGGATACTTGTTATGAAGGATGCATATTGAAAGATACTTGTTATGAAGGACGCATATTGAAGGATACTTGTTATGAAGGATGCATATTGAAAGATACTTGTTATGAAGGATACTTGTTATGAAGGATGCATATTGAAGGATACTTGCTATGAAGGATGCATATTGAAATATACTTGTTATGAAGGATACTTGTTATGAAGGATGCATATTGAAGGATACTTGTTATGAAGGATACTTGTTATGAAGGATGCATATTGAAGGATACTTGTTATGAAGGATGCATATTGAAGGATACTTATTATGAAGGATGCATATTGAAGGATACTTGTTATGAAGGATGCATATTGAAAGATACTTGTTATGAAGGATGCATATTGAAAGATACTTGTTATGAAGGATGCATATTGAAAGATACTTGTTATGAAGGATGCATATTGAAAGATACTTGTTATGAAGGATGCATATTGAAGGATACTTGCTATGAAGGATGCATAATGAAGGATGCATATTGAAGGATACTTGTTATGAAGGATGCATATTGAAAGATACTTGTTATGAAGGATACTTGTTATGAAGGATGAATATTGAAGGATACTTGTTCTGAAGGATACTTGTTATGAAGGATACTTGTTATGAAGGATGCATATTGAAGGATACTTGTTATAAAGGATGCATGTTGAAGGATACTTGTTATGAAGGATGCATATTGAAAGATACTTGTTATGAAGGATGCATATTGAAGGATGCTTGTTATGAAGGATGCATATTGAAAGATACTTGTTATGAAGGATGCATATTGAAAGATACTTGTTATGAAGGATGCATATTGAAGGATACTTGTTATGAAGGATGCATATTGAAAGATACTTGTTATGAAGGATGCATATTGAAAGATACTTGTTATGAAGGATGCATATTGAAGGATACTTGTTATGAAGGATGCATATTGAAGGATGCTTGTTATGAAGGATGCATATTGAAAGATACTTGTTATGAAGGATACTTGTTATGAAGGATGCATATTGAAGGATACTTGTTATGAAGGATGCATATTGAAAGATACTTGTTATGAAGGATGCATATTGAAGGATGCTTGTTATGAAGGATGCATATTGAAAGATACTTCTTATGAAGAATGCATATTGAAAGATACTTGTTATGAAGGATGCATATTGAAAGATACTTGTTATGAAGGATGCATATTGAAAGATACTTGTTATGAAGGATGCATATTGAAGGATACTTGTTATGAAGGATGCATATTGAAGGATACTTGTTATGAAGGATGCATATTGAAGGATACTTGTTATGAAGGATGCATATTGAAAGATACTTGTTATGAAGGATACTTGTTATGAAGGATGCATATTGAAGGATACTTGTTATGAAGGATGCATATTGAAAGATATTTGTTATGAAGGATGCATATTGAAGGATGCTTGTTATGAAGGATGCATATTGAAAGATACTTGTTATGAAGGATGCATATTGAAAGATACTTGTTATGAAGGATGCATATTGAAAGATACTTGTTATGAAGGATGCATATTGAAGGATACTTGTTATGAAGGATACTTGTTATGAAGGATGCATATTGAAAGATACTTGTTATGAAGGATGCATATTGAAGGATACTTGTTATGAAGGATGCATATTGAAAGATACTTGTTATGAAGGATGCAAATTGAAGGATACTTGTTATGAAGGATACTTGTTATGAAGGATGCATATTGAAAGATACTTGTTATGAAGGATGCATATTGAAAGATACTTGTTATGAAGGATGCATATTGAAGGATACTTGTTATGAAGGATACTTGTTATGAAGGATGCATATTGAAAGATACTTGTTATGAAGGATACTTGTTATGAAGGATGCATATTGAAAGATACTTGTTATGAAGGATGCATATTGAAAGATACTTGTTATGAAGGATGCATATTGAAAGATACTTGTTATGTGCCCCACTAATATTTTAGTCATTTAGCAGACACTCTTATCCAGAGCATCTATGGTTAAGTGCCTTGCTAAAGGGCACATCAACAGATGTTTCACCTAGTCAGCTCGGGCATTTGAACCAGCAACCTTTCGGTACTGCTAGGCTACCTGCCACCCTAACGTTAATGTGTTTAACTTATGACCCACGTACACACAGTCCTCCGACCTTCTGAGTGGGATGTCAGAGAGGTTATGCTGTCATTTAAGGCTGAGAGATGAGAGGTCCAGGAGGCCAGCTGGTGTCACTAATACCCACTGCACATTCAGCATAACTTAGTGCCAACAATGACTCATGTTGCACCTCTCTCTCTCATGTATACACACACACACACACGTAGTGTTCTTTCGCCCGCTCACACACACACGCATACGCAGTCAAACACACACACGCACACACAGACACACACACACACACACACACAAATATACACTTCACCCCTCCCTCCACATCTCTCCTGTCTTTTCTACCTCTTGCTAAATCTATACTCTTCTCTCAGTTCATGCCAGTATGTAATCAATTCATTTCTACCACTTTATATACTATATATCCATTCTTTACTGGGTTTATGTGTCTGATTCAAAATACTGTATCTTTATGTTACTCATGGTCATATGTATTCATTAGTATACATTCTTGGTAATGTATTAGAAGAGAAGTACAGTAGCTACTTCTTTAGATAGTTTTTTATTTGTGGTTTCTATAGCCATCTTGACCTTGAATTTGACATGTTATTTACTTGGCTATCTCTCAGGTCATTTCTCATACAGCAGCTATTAAGTACACTGTACTGAAATGTGAGTTAGTGTGGAAGAGAGCAGACTCAGGAAGCAGCTTTGGCACTGTCCACTTGTTCAGATGCTGTCTGTTGTGCTGGCTGTATCTGGGTCTGTTCCATAGTCCAGTCAACATGGTGGTTGCATGTACACCTGCAGACAGTTTCCTAGTGGATAGTTGTTCTAGCATCTAAAGAGAACCTACCATGCTTACTGTACCACATCAATGCATGTTTAAAAGTCAAAGCTCTTCATACTACCAGGCAATACATTTATTTTTTCCAAATAGAGATGTTGTTGGAGTGACTTGAGTCAAAGGTTCATGGGTCATATGTAGCAAATTCTCAAAGTTAGATTCCCTGTTGATATAAAAATGAGGTTTGGGGCAGCTATGCTTGCAGTGAGCTATAAGAAATGAAACTGTATATCACCATGTGTGTGTATGTGTGGTGTGAGTGTGTCTTTGTGTGTATTTCTGTGTATTGTGTATGTGGTTGTGTTATTTGTTTTCTAAGGTTTGTAATGTAATGTCTGTGGTGGTGGGTGGGTGAAAGTGTGTGTGAGTGTGTTGAATAACGAGAATGCCTGCATGCATGCTGTTCAGCCTGACTAGAATATTTAACTTGCCTGGTTTTGTGTGTGTGTGTGTGTGTGTGTGTGTATGGGAAAGGTTGTGTGTGGGTGTGGGTAAGTCTGTGTGTGTATCAACATTTGTATGGCATGTGTATGTGTGTATAAGTGTGTGTCCCAGGCGGGCAGGTGTGTGTCCCAGCCCCAGGTTGGTTCGGGGCAGAGGCAGTAACTCCTGTGCCTCTACCTGTAGGTGGCAGACAGCGGAGCAGCACCAGCCACCAGCAGACCTCTCTCTCTCTGTCTGTCTCTCTGTCTGTCTCTCTGTCTGTCTCTCTGTCTGGCTCTCTGTCTGGCTCTCTGCCTGGCTCTCTGCTTGGCTCTCTGCCTGGCTCTCTGCCTGGCTCTCTGTCTGGCTCTCTGTCTGGCTCTCTGTCTGGCTCTCTGTCTGGCTCTGGCTGTGTATCTGCTGCTGCCTCCGCTGCTGCTCTCACTGTCAGTGCTGGCTGATCTGGCTTGATCTGGTTTGTCAACCCCCTCCCCCGAAGCCCCCCTTGCTCCCTCACCCTTAGCTCCTTGCACCTCTTCTTCAGCTCCCACTGTCTGGGCCCTTCCTCTCCCCCTCTCTCCACTTGCCCCCTGGGATCCCCCTCTGCCATCTCCCCATCGCTGCCCTGCTCCTGGGCAGGGGCACATCCCCCCCTGGGGTCCCTCCCGGGGCTGGTGGGGCCAGGTGGAGGGCGAGGCGTGGCGAAGCAAGGTGGGGGGGCCCGTGTCAGTGTGCCTCTCTGTGTGTCGCTCCAGGTTACGGGGTATTACAGGAGGAGCTGCTCTCCCCTCCTTCCATGCAGTACAGCCTGCCCTCCCCACTCGGAAATGAGCCCTACTGGCAGGAAGTCTCCAGTCTGGAGTGTGCTCCCATGGCCATCACAGAGGAGGATACACTCATGGAGATGTCCGATGTGCAGGTGTGGCCCTCGGGCAACAGCCCCTCCCTAGTGGCCGTGGAGGACTCTTCACTGGAGTGCAGCAATGCTGACGACTCGGAGGGGCTGCAGGGGCTGTCGTACGGGAGCCTGGGCCGGCCGGGCAGTAGGGCTACCGGAGAGGAAGGGGGGCTGAGTGGCTCCATGGAGCTGGTGGAAGACAACTCAGAGATGGGGGCTGTTGACTCGTTCAGCACCGCCACCCCTGCCACCCCTGCTTCGTTCAGCACCGCCACCCCTGCCACCCCTTCTTCGTTCGGAGGCACCATCGCCGCCATGTTATACAACGTTAATGGTCTGGAGAAGGGTCAAGGGTCAAAAGTCGTGAAGTCAGAGGCAGCAGCGGTCAGAGGCAACTTGGCAGGTGGAGATGGAGCTGGAGTTGAAGGAGGAAGAGGAGGAAGGACAGGCTCAGAGGAAGGGCTTTCTCTTGTTGCAGGACAACAGCAGCGAGTGTACACCCGGCTGAGCAAGTCGCCCGGTCTGAGCCGTGTGGCTGATCGTAATGGAAACAGGTGAGTGTGTCCTCAGACCTAAGTCAGTCTGCAGCTCAGCTGGACACAGCACTTGTCAGACAGGGGGTAGTCCAGACACTCACCTCTGAGACAACTGAGCCTTAGGACACTTCAATGTTGCCGTGTTTCCTAACCTAATAATACAATATTTCGTTTTAGTAACAGAGTGTCTATGAAGGACTATTAGTCAGCTTTTGTTTGACACACACATTTGACACACATTGGCCTCTCTCTGCTCCTTTCACTCCTTTGTCTATTCTCCTCTCACTTGTCCTATCTCTCCACCTCTCTTCATCTCTCTCCTCCTTTCTTCTTTTCTCACTCATCCTCTGCCTCCTTAGGTCCAGTGGTGGCAGCAGTGGTAGTAGAGGCAGTGGCGGAGGTGGTGGCTCTTTACTGTCCTATCTGCAGGAGCAGTCGGGTCCAGGTTGGCAACCTGTCACTGACCACACTCAGGCCTGGTTGGGTTCACAGACAACAAAACCCAGGCAGGCCATGGACTCAATGATGTCATCAGTGCGCGCTGCCATGGATGTGGACCCCAGCCAGTCCCGTGTGTCCCAGGAGGCCTTGCTTCAGCCGGTGCGGGACATGGGGCACTCTGAGCTCCTGCGTGGGCACTTCAGGGGCACCCAGCCATTTGAGAAGGGCCTGGGGTTCCCTCACAGGGTGTCAGAGCTGCAGACCTGGGATGACGTACTCCTGAGGCAGCAGGTGAGTGGGAAACCTATTTTATTATTGGGGTGGCAGGTAGCCTAGCGGTTAAGAGCGTTGGGCCAATAACCGAGAGGTTGCTGGTTCAAATCCCCATGCGGGCTAGGTTTAAAATCTGTAGATGTTCCCTTCCTAAGATGGCACCGAAGAACATGGCTGACATTTTACATTCTTCCAACCAATTTTGTTATTTTTTTTGTGGTTTGTGTAACTTATTTTTTTACTTATTGTGTACATAATGTTGCTGATCTGGACATCAGAAAAGTGATTACTCACCGCGGACTGGAAGACACTTTTGCGTGAAGAAAAGGGGACACAGATCGGGGATTCTTCTGAGAAGCTGGAGGCGAGCGAGTAAACTCCCAATGCCTTCCATTCTCCTTGCTAACGTGCAATCGTTAGAAAATAAAATTGATGACCTACTATTAAGATTAACTGTAACATCTTATGTTTCACCGAGACGTGGCTGAACGAAAAAACAGACAATATAGAGCTGGCGGGATTTTCCATGCACCGGCAGAACAGAAACGCTACCTCTGGTAAGACGAGGGGTGTGTGTGTGTGTCTTTTCGCCAGTAACAGCTGGTGCGCGATGTCTAATATTAAAGAAGTCTCAAGGTATTGCTCGCCTGAGGTAGAGTACCTTATGATAACCTGTAGACCCGCACTATCTACCAAGATACAGTTCTCATCTGTATTATTCATAGCCATCTATTTACCATCACAAAGCGAAGCTGGCACTAAGACCGCTCTCAACCAACTCTATAAGGCCATAAGAAGAGAAGAGAAAATGCTCACCCAGAAGCGGTGCTCCTAGTGGCCGGGGACTTTAATGCAGGCAAACTTAAATCAGTTTTACCAAATTTTTACCAGCATGTCACATGTGCAACCAGAGGAAAAAAATCAGAGACCACCTCCATACACAGAGATGCATACAAAGCTCTCACCCGCCCTCCATTTGACCACAATTCTATCCTCCTGATTCCTGCTTATAAGCGAAAACTAAAGTAGGAAGTAGAAGTGACACGCTCAATATGGAAGTGGTCAGATGACACGGTTGCTACACTACAAGACTGTTTTGCTAGCACAGACTGGAATATGTTCCGGGATTCATCCAATGGCATTGAGGAATACAACACCTCAGTCAGTCATCGGCTTCATCTATAAGTGCATTGATGATGTCGTCCCCATAGTGACTGTACGTACATATCCCAACCAGAAGCCATGGATTACAGGCAACATCCGCATCGAGCTAAAGGCTACAGCTGCCTCTTTCAAGGAGCGGGAGACTAATCGCTTATAAGAAATCCCGCTATGCCCTCAGATGAACCATCAAACAAGCAAAGTGTCAATACAGGATTAAGATTGAATCCTACTACACCGGCTCTGATGCTCGTCGGATGTGGCAGGGCTTGAAAACTATTATGGACTACAAAGGGAAACCTCAGACACAAGCTGCCCAGTGACGCGAGGCTACCAGATGAGCTAAATGCCTTTTATGCTCACTTCGAGGCAAGCAACACTGAAGCATGCACGGGAGCACCAGCTGTTCTGGATGACTGTGTGGTAACTCTCTCGGTAGCCGATGTGAACAAAACCTTTAAACAGGTCAACATTCACAAAGCCACTGGGCCAGACGGATTACCAGGACGTGTACTCAAAGCATGCGCAGACCAACTGTCAAGTGTCTTCACTGACATTTTCAACCTCACCCTGACCGAGTCTGTAATACCTGCATGTTTCAAGCAGACCACCATAGTCCCTGTGCCCAAGGAAGTGAAGGTAACCTGCCTAAATGATTACTGCCCCGTGGCACTCACATCGGTGGCCATGAAGCGCTTTGAAGGCTCCCTCTGCAACTAGATCGTTGACTTCCTGACGGGCCGCCCCCAGGTGGTAAGAGTAGGCAAAATAACGTCTGCCACGCTGATCCTGATCCTTAACAATGAGGCCCCTCAGGGGTGTGTACTTAGTCCCCTCCTGTATTCCCTGTTCACCCACGGCCAAACACTGCATGGCCAAACACGACTGCAACACCATCAATAAGTTTGCTGAGGACACAACAGTGGTAGGCCTGATTACCGACAACGATGAGACGGCCTATAGAGAGGAGGTCAGAGAACTGGCAGTGTGGAGCCAGGACAACAACCTCTCCCTCAATGTGAGCAAGACAAAGGAGCTGATCGTGGACTACAGAAAATGGCAGGCCGAACCCCTATTAACATCAACTGGGCTGTAGTGGAGCGGGTCGAGAGTTCCAAGTTCCTTGGGGTCCACATCACCAACGAACTATCATGGTCCAAACACGACTAAACCTTTTCCCCCTCAGGAGACTGAAAAGATTTTGCACGGGCCCCCAGATCCTCAAAAGGTTCTACAACTGCACCATCGAGAGCATCCTGACCAGTTGCATCACAGCCTGGCTCCTCAACAGCTTCTACCCCCAAGCAATTAGACTGCTGAACAATTCATAAAAACTGCCACCGGACAATTTACATTGACTCCCCCGCACACTGCTGCTACTGCTGTTTGTTTGTTACCTATGCATAGTCACTTCAACCCCACCTGCATGTGCAGATTACTAGCCTGTACCCCTGCACGCTGACTCGGTACCGGTGCCCCCTGTATATAGCCTCGTTATTGTTATTCTTAGTGTGTTCGTTTTTATTAATAGTTTTTAATTTAGTCTACTTGGTAAAATATTTTCTTCTTCTTGAGCTGCGCTGTTGGTTAAGGGCTTGTAAATAAGCATTTCACGGTAAAGTCTACACTGTTGGTTAAGGGCTTGTAAATAAGCATTTCACGGTAAAGTCTACACTTGTTGTATTCAGCGCATGTGGCAAATAAAGTTTGATTAGATTTGAACAAGGCACTTAACTCTAATTGCTCCTGTAAGTCTCTTTGGATAAGAGTGTCTCCTAAATGACTAAAATGTAAATGCTATACAGTAGGACTTGTGTGACTACAGTCCAAACCCAGTGACAGAAGGCTATTAGATTATAAATACCATAATCCCACTATCCTCTCCTCTCACACACATGCACATACAAACAGAAGGCCCAAGAAGGGCACAAACAGCCTGTCAAGCCAAAAATAGCAGCCCCTGTCACCAGATCCCCAATCCCAGCCCATCACATGTGGCATCTAGCATTCTGGCACTGCACCAGAGCACCCTAAAGGACACTGCACCAGAGCACCCTAAAGAACACTGCACCAGAGCACCCTAAAGGACACTGCACCAGAGCACCCTAAAGGACACTGCACCAGAGCACCCTAAAGGACAGCTCAACTTTGCGACGCAGTGAGAGAGCAAAAGGGGCTGTTTCAGTCTCTATGGGCTATCCCTGGTAGGAAGTTATATTGGGACTGCCAGGTTATATTGGGACTGCCAGCGTGTTGGAACAGTAAGAACAGACTACAATGTTGCCCATAGAGAATAAGTAGCTGGAAATGGTCTTGCTTCTGACAATCTGCATCTTACTGTATTGTTTAAGTAAAATAGATCCCAAACCATTACACAATATGTGTGGTGGTGGAACATATACCTACATGCCATTGGAATAATAATATAAGTGTGGAAGTATAGTGTATGGTTGTGTGTACCAGAGTATGATTACCTGAGGGAGTATACTATGAGTACCTGAGGGAGTATACTATGAGTACCTGAGGGAGTATACTATGAGTACCTGAAGGAGTATACTATGAGTACCTGAGGGAGTACAGTATGATTACCTGAGGGAGTATACTATGAGTACCTGAGGGAGTATACTATGAGTACCTGAGGGAGTATACTATGAGTACCTGAGGGAGTATACTATGAGTACCTGAGGGAGTACAGTATGATTACCTGAGGGAGTATACTATGAGTACCTGAGGGAGTATACTATGAATGCCTGAGGGAGTATACTATGGTTACCTGAGGGAGTATACTATGAGTACCTGAGGGAGTACAGTATGATTACCTGAGGGAGTATACTGTAGTGTGATTACCTGAGGGAGGCCTGTTGGTCAGGGTGCAAGTCTGTTATTCTCACTCTCAGCCTCTCAGCCTGACAGAGCAGAGCTCCTCTCTGGAGCAGCCAGAATTATTTAAAGACTACAGATCACATGGCTGGGAGATAGAGAGGGAGCGAGGGGTGAAGGGTTGTTTTTGGAAGCACGGAGGAGAGAGAGAGAGAGAGCGAAGGAACGAAAGAGAGAGGGAGGGAGAGGAAATAGAAGCCTCCCAAGGTTGCAGCCGCCTAGATTTGATGGCATGGGTCAGCCATTCCTACTGACCAGCTGACAGACGGAGAGAGAAAGGGAGAGGGAGACGGAGCCAGAGAAAGAAGGAACAGGGTCTAGTGGAGTAGAGCTTGCCGAAGAAGGGACACAAGCGGAGGGAGAGAAAGAAGGACAAGACGCCAGCCCTGTTGAGAGGAGAGAAGGCCTGAGGGTGCAGCTGTTGCCCCAGAAAAACGGAGAGAAGTGTCGTGGATAGACGGCGAGAGCCTGCACAGACGTGTCTGTGTTAGTGTCTGTGTTAGTGTGTGTGTTAGTGTGTGTGGGTGGGCGTGTAGTTGGGTGTGTGAGAGTGGGTGTGTCGTGCGCTCCACTGGGTTGCTGGGTTGCTTTGAGAGTTTGCAGAGGTAGAAGCTTGAAGGGGCTGTGAGTGATGTGGGCCCTGGTGACTGAGCTGCTCTTCAGCTTTGTGCTGCTGGCCTTCCTGGTGATCAGCGGTCAGAATGTGATGCATATAGCCAGCGGCTCCCTGCGCTCTGTGCTCACCTATGTGCACGCTGCGCTAGATCGTGAGCTGGGCGAGGCCGAGGGCGTGGCCGACGAAGAGGAGAACGTCACCACCCGCGTGGTCCGCCGCAGGGTCATTCTCAAGGTACCCAACAGAGAGGGGAGGGGAGGAGGGGGAGGGGGTGGGGGGACGGGCGAGGGGGGAGAGGATGAGAGAGAGAATTGACTGGCAATGGAACAAAATAATGAAGGAGTGTGTAACAAACAGTGTGGTGGAAAGCAGATGTTTGCAGTGTGCATGCGTGCATGCGTGCGCGTGTGCGTGTGTGTGTGTGTGTGTGTGTGTGTGTGTGTGTGTGTGTGTGTGTGTGCGTGCGCGTGTGCGTGCGCGTGCGTGTGCGTGTGCGTGTGTGTTTGTAAAGCTCAGAGGTGATTTAATGTTTGTCTGTGACAAGGGGAAATGTTCGTCAGGGTCGAGGCGAGTGGAGAAGGTGGAGAGATACCTATTTCTGCTTGTTTACCGTATTAACTTCTGACCATGCAATTTATCCGTAATGAAATCAATAATGAAAGATGAAAGATTATGTTCATAAAACAGTTGTTCATTTATATTGTAGAATTTTAACTCACACATACAGTATGCTGACTTGTGCATAGATTATGAATATACAGGATGCACGATAGAACTACTTTGCAACAACAACATTCGTTTTAAAGTATTTTCAAGCAACTTTCTGGATCATATTGTTCATACTGTATTCCGCCAGGTGAGATAGAATAGTAACAGAGGGAGGGAAGGACAAAACTAAGAATGGTCAAACCATAGACCTACGGTTGAGACCCATTTAGACTGTAGATACACTGTACAGGCCTTGTACGTGCTGTGACCATAGACCTACGGTTGAGACCCATTTAGATTGTAGATACACTGTACAGGCCTTGTACGTGCTGTGACCATAGACCTACAGTTGAGACCCATTTAGACTGTAGATACACTGTACAGGCCTTGTACGTGCTGTTGGAGCTGTGAATGGCTCAACCTGTGTGGTGTTTAAATCTATGAACTCAGTCTCTAATCTCTCTACCATCTTCATGGTCCTATTCTCCCCCCTCCCTCCAGTCCTCTCTTGGTCTCAACACCTTTAATAACTCAAAAAAATCCTTCCTCTATGGATTGTGGGGGATAGGGCAGACTCCAGCCATGGTGCTGTGTTCAATAGTTTCAATTGCGGGACCTTTTGATCTTATAAATAGCTGTACTGGCGCCTCCAATGTTATTAGGAGTAATAGTTGTTTTCTTATGAACCTCATCAACTCTGATTGTATTAGTGCTAACACCACAGCAGTCCCATTAGTGATCCCCTGACCAGTTACTATTTCCATGTATGTATGTATGTATGTATGTATGTCTCTCTCTCTCTCTCTCTCTCTCTCTCTCTCTCTCTCTCCCTCTCTCTCTCTCCCTCTCTCCCTCTCTCTCTCTCTCCCTCTCTCTCCCTCCCTCTCTCTCTCTGGTTTGGGGTTGGTGACAGTGGCTAAATGATGAGACTCACTCTGGGGGGCTATTTTAAAGTGCTCTAGATTCCAGCACCCTTTTTGTTCTGTATGCTGACTCCTGGTTTTCTCTCGGAGTCGTTCCCCAATTCATACTTACAAACTCATAGGTGTGACATTAATGCCTGTGGAAAAGTTGTTGGCCAATCAAGTATTTGGATCCAATCTTTCTGGTAGTATTGACTGGTCCCTTTTGTAATGTTAATGTAGAGTATGTGGGTTTGGACTCCTTACTGTGTAAGTGTGTGCTGTTGATGCGTTTGCCATTCATCTATGAGCAGATGTGTGTGACGGTACAGTATACCATGTGTATTTCAGTATGACAGTATTGTTTAGTGATGTTCAGTACATGTTGTCTGTCCTTTAGGGTGATGAGGCCAAGGATCTCCCAGGGGAACAAGTGAGCGAGGAGCAGTTCACAGATGAGCACGGAAACATTGTCACCAAGAAGGTCAGATATCTATCCCAGCATGCCTCTCTCTACTCTACAGCCCTGCACTGTGGCCTATCTAGCAGTTCTTCCCTGTTAATATTCATGTTCAACTCACTACACTCATCCTCATAGAAATGATTATTAAATTGATAATCAAGAACCATCACGTTCATCGTCATGCCTTGATTTATTCCAATGTCATGACTGTAATCACGACATGCGAAAATGATCCCTGTCTTACTCTCACAGGTGTCACAGTCATGTTTAGTTGCTGTATGAATGGTTGTGGGTTGTAGATTTAATACAGATGGGGTTGAAAGGTTATGGGTGGTATATTTAGTAAGGATGGGGTTGAAAGGTTGTGGGTTATAGATTTAATAAGGATGGGGTTGAAAGGTTGTGGGTTATAGATTTAATAAGGAGGGGGTTGAAAGGTTGTGGGTTGTAGATTTAATAAGAATGGGGTTGAAAGGTTGTGGGTTGTAGATTTAATAAGGATGGGGTTGAAAGGTTGTGGGTTGTAGATTTAATAAGGATGGGGTTGAAAGGTTGTGGGTTGTAGATTTAATAAGGATGGGGTTGAAAGGTTGGGTTGTAGATTTAATAAGGAAGGGGTTGAAAGGTTGTGGGTTGTATATTTAATAAGGAATGGGGTTGAAAGGTTGTGGGTAGTAGATTTAATAAGGATGGGGTTGAAAGGTTGTGGGGGGTAGATTTAGTAAGGATGGGGTTGAAAGGTTGTGGGTAGTAGATTTAATAAGGATGGGGTTGAAAGGTTGTGGGTGGTGTTTTTAGTAAGGATGGGGTTGAAATTTTGTGGGTGGTAAATTTAATAAGGATGGGGTTGAAAGGTTGTGGGTGGTAGATTTAGTAAGGATGGGGTTGAAAGGTTGTGGGTTGTAGATTTAATAAGGATGGGGTTGAAAGGTTGTGGGTTGTAGATTTAATAAGGATGGGGTTGAAAAGTTATGGGTTGTAGATTTAATAAGGATGGGGTTGAAAGGTTGTGGGTGGTAAATTTAGTAAGGATGGGGTTGAAAGGTTGTGGGTGGTGTTTTTAGTAAGGATGGGGTTGAAAGGTTGTGGGTGGTGTTTTTAGTAAGGATGGGGTTGAAAGGTTGTGGGTGGTAGATTTAGTAAGGATGGGGTTGAAAGGTTGTGGGTGGTGTTTTTAGTAAGGATGGGGTTGAAAGGTTGTGGGTGGTGGGTGGTGTTTTAGTAAGGATGGGGTTGAAAGGTTGTGGGTGGTAGATTTAGTAAGGATGGGGTTGAAAGGTTGTGGGTGGTGTTTTTAGTAAGGATGGGGTTGAAAGGTTGTGGGTGGTGTTTTTAGTAAGGATGGGGTTGAAAGGTTGTGGGTGGTAGATTTAGTAAGGATGGGGTTGAAAGGTTGTGGGTGGTGTTTTTAGTAAGGATGGGGTTGAAAGGTTGTGGGTGGTGGGTGGTGTTTTAGTAAGGATGGGGTTGAAAGGTTGTGGGTGGTAGATTTAGTAAGGATGGGATTGATAAGGATACATATAACCAGGACATTAAGTTCCTTAATGGTACACAGGGAGAACCCAAAAGAGTACCAATCTCTCCTTCTTAAGCTCTCTTTCCCACCACCCTCCCTCATCCTCTCATCCTCCTCTCCCTCCCTCCCCTGTGTGTGTGTGTGTGTGTGTGTGTGTGTGTGTGTGTGTGTGTGTGTGTGTGTGTGTGTGTGCGTGTGTGTGTGTGTGTGTGTGTGTGTGTGTGTGTGTGTGTGTGTGTGTGTGTGTGTGTGTGTGTGTGTGTGTGCGGTGCAGATTGTACGGAAGGTGGTGCGCAGGGGGAAGGGCTCAGGTGACGAGGGGGGTCAGGAGCGGTCAGTGAGCATGGATGGCTCTCTGCAGGATGAGCTGGAGGCTGAGGCGGAGCAGTTCATGAACTACGCCGTCCTGAGCAGCAAGGTGGGCCACTGACCTGCATCAGCCAGGCCACACTCACCTGGGCTACTGTACAAGAGGCTGAGACTCTAAACAAACTCATTCATCTGTCATAAATAGAGCATTGATTCACAGTTAAAGTAGACTGAGACTAACTTGACCATGCAGGGCCCATCAGGGTCAATCTGTAAACTTCCCTGAATTTATATAGGTACTCAATGTTGCAATCAACCACTAGAGAAGATGACAAGGGTGTAGCTGGGAACTATGATCTCTTTACTCTGCTGGGATCAGCAGTATAGATTCCTCTGTTAGTCCAAAGTAGACCACAGTGGGCTAAACCTGCATGGACTGTGTCGTGTGAATGGGATGTGTGTGTGTGTTTGTAATTTAGATCAACCTGTGTTGTCATTCCCCATCCTCCTAGCTACAAAGAAACTGAAATAAATATTGATTGTGTGAGTGTCCTCATGCTGTATTTTGTATCCAACTTGCAAGCATTACTCATCTGTGCTTCATTTCCCCCATCATGTCCACCATCTCCATCCTGACCTGCATGTAGGACCATCCAAAAAGTCCACAACTGCATCCTGCTCTGATAGCTTGCACTGTCTCTCTGCGTTGGCTGAAACAACAAACTAATGCTTCCAGGTTTCATAACAGCAGTCAGTTCTGATATCTGCTCTGTCTCCAGTCAGTACATAGATGGATGGCTCTTTCTCTCCAGTTGATATGAATGTCTGGGTGTTGGTTGGTTGCTCTTGATGTGCTAATGCAATGAGGTCTGTTCTCTCCCCTTCAGTAACCCACATTGACTGACTGTCTATCTGTCTTCTCTGCCCACCTCCATTCTAAGTCTCTATAGTCCACTAACTATGACTGTGTGCTCCCTCCAACCTGCAGTACTCTATTCCATGTCAATGTTTCTGATGCTTCTCTCTTTTCTATTTTCCTGTCTGTTTTTCCAATCCCCACCCCATCTCTCTTGGCTTGGCTGTCTTTCCATTATCTCTCTTCTCTTGAATTGTCTCCTTTCCTCTCCTTTTCTTGTCTTCCCGTCAACTCTCTCGCTTCGCTCATTACCTCAATTGTCACTTTTAACCTCTTCTCCTCTCCACCCTTGTCTCTTCATACACCTCTTCACCTCATCCGTATCTTTCACCTCTCACACACTGTGCCATTTCTCCCTCTCCCTCCTCTCTCTCCCTCTCTCCTGATTCCCTCTCCCTACTCTCTCCCTCTCTCCTGATTCCCTCTCTGTCCTCCACATCTTTTTGTTCTCCTACTACTTCTCCTTCACTTCTACTTCCACCTCTCCCTCTTACTCTCATCCTCTCCTCCACCTGTCTGTCCCTCCACGCCCTCCTACTCTCATCCTCTCCTCCACCTGTCTCTGTCCCTCCTCTCCCTCCTACTCTCATCCTCTCCTCCACCTGTCTCTGTCCCTCCTCTCCCTCCTACTCTCATCCTCTTCTCTACCTGTCTCTGTCCCTCCTCTCCCTTCTACTCTCATCCTCTTCTCTACTTGTCTCTGTCCCTCCTCTCCCTCCTACTCTCATCCTCTTCTCTACCTGTCTCTGTCCCTCCTCTCCCTCCTACTCTCATCCTCTTCTCTACCTGTCTCTGTCCCTCCTCTCCTTTACCTCCGCCCCTGGCTCTCCCCTTGCACCCCCACCCCCCCTCCCTGATGTAGCCTGATATTGTGGATGTGAAGAAGGGTGCTCAGATAGTGAAATGTGCCAGTCTGCGGAGAGTAAAGCAGTGAGGGAAGCATGCAGACAGAGTGGCAGAGCGACATGTGCCCGCAGGTACGGGACTGACTGACCCACTGAGACCTCTCACCTGGGTTATGGCTCCTTCATTTAATCCTGCCTCTCTGTCTGGATTAAATAGGCCTGATGTTGTTACAGTAATTCAGTACTAATGACATTGAGCTAATTGTAGCACTACAGTGCAGAGTGACATTTGATGTGGCTTGAACTATATCATTGGCATTTGATGCAACTACTGTGCATTAATATGTTACAGTATGACTGTGGGGTGGCATTGACTTAGTAGATTCACATTTTATATTACAATTAAGTCTAGTTGAGCGGTAACGCTCTCAACTCTGTACTACACATTCTGTATCCCTCGGCAACAGAGGTATGAGTCCCGACTCGACCATTCCTGTCTATGCCCTTAAACATTCCTATCTTTGTCCTCTTCATCGTCTATCTCCCCCTATCTACTTCTAGATGTTCTATCAGAAAATAATGAAATAGGAAAGGTTGACCGGACCTCCCGATCTTCTTACCCAGATGCCTCGTTACATATGGCTTTATAAGATAGTATATTAGTGTGTAGTGTTTTGCTGTAGATGAGTATCAGTGTGTCAAATACAGTTGGATGTATAGCACAGCTGTTGTCATACTGTCTTAGGAGAGTCTAAACCACAGCAGATTCTGTGGTCAGTGTGTATAGATTGTGTTACAGTGGGTATTCAGCAAGGTGTGAAGGGGAGGTTCAATGGCTGTCCTTATGTGGTGGCGTGGTACTAATGCTGTACATGTCTGACTGGGTTTACAGTAGGTCTAGCTACATGCAGTATGTTTATGTTAGTGCTGACTGTTGTACCTATTACAGATGGCATTGCATGTGGCTCTCCACTATCAAAGGGTGCTGGGGGTCCAGCATGTTTTCATAGGTCAAAGTTGGCAGGCCAGTTGTTCTTTCCAATTAAACTATCTGGGTCAACTGTGTGTGTGTGTGTGTGTGTGTGTGTGTGTGTGTGTGTGTGTGTGTGTGTGTGTGTGTGTGTGTGTGTGTGTGTGTGTGTGTGTGTGTGTGTGTGTGTGTGTGTGTGTGTGTGTGTGCTCACGCATGCGTGCATGCATGTGTGCCTCTTACTCTGACGTATAAGACACACCCAGACGAGAAACAGGTCCCATGCATTTGCACTCAGAGGAAGGCAGTAGCCTTAAATTCAGATTGCTGCCATTTCAGACTGGAGACGGCACCAACTACTACACTCAGGTTCACTTTGATTAGTAAGACAGATCTTGACAAAACATTTACATTATAAACAGAACAATGACCAATGACTTGACTGACAATGCACAACACTTTCTTAAAGTAGGAGAAATAGAGCTCCCCTACAGTTTTGTTATGTGATGTAGATAAAGTGTAATATCAGGAGGCAAACTTATAATTGAACTCATTTAAACTCTAGCTGGCACGGGTAGATGTCTTCTTTTTTTCAAAACCATACATATGTGTGTGAGGTGTATACTTTTGTTTCAAATAGGATTTGTTTAAGACAACAACAAAAACACTCTGTGTGTCCCTGATTTAACCCACTGCAGTAAAAGGTTAAAGAGGAGTTTTTAAGCCTTGAGACGATTGAGACAGGGATTGTGTATGTGTGCCATTCAGAGGGTGAATCGGCAAGACAAAATATTTAAGTGCCTTTGAACAGAGTATGTTAGTAGGTGCCAGGCGTACCGGTTTGTGTCAAGAACTGCAACGCTGCTGGGTTTTTCACGCTCAACAGGTATCCCTAATGTTTGGTATACTCAGTGCATAAGACTATAAGACAGTGTATCTAGAGTCCCCTATTTCCATGTTTGGTATACTCAGTGCATAAGACTATAAGACAGTGTTTCTAGAGTCCCCTATTTCCATGTTTGGTATACTCAGTGCATAAGACTACAAGACAGTGTATCTAGAGTCCCCTATTTCCATGTTTGGTATACTCAGTGCATAAGACTATAAGACAGTGTATCTAGAGTCCCCTATTTCCATGTTTGGTATACTCAGTGTATAAGACTACAAGACAGTGTATCTAGAGTCCCCTATTTCCATGTTTGGTATACTCAGTGCATAAGACTACAAGACAGTGTATCTAGAGTCCCCTATTTCCATGTTTGGTATACTCAGTGTATAAGACTACAAGACAGTGTATCTAGAGTCCCCTATTTCCATGTTTGGCATACTCAGTGCATAAGACTACAAGACAGTGTATCTAGAGTCCCCTATTTCCATGTTTGGTATACTCAGTGCATAAGACTACAAGACAGTGTATCTAGAGTCCCCTATTTCCATGTTTGGTATACTCAGTGCATAAGACTACAAGACAGTGTATCTAGAGTCCCCTATTTCCATGTTTGGTATACTCAGTGCATAAGACTACAAGACAGTGTATCTAGAGTCCCCTATTTCCATGTTTGGTATACTCAGTGCATAAGACTACAAGACAGTGTATCTAGAGTCCCCTATTTCCATGTTTGGTATACTCAGTGTATAAGACTACAAGACAGTGTATCTAGAGTCCCCTATTTCCATGTTTGGTATACTCAGTGCATAAGACTACAAGACAGTGTATCTAGAGTCCCCTATTTCCATGTTTGGTATACTCAGTGTATAAGACTACAAGACAGTGTATCTAGAGTCCCCTATTTCCATGTTTGGTATACTCAGTGTATAAGACTACAAGACAGTGTATCTAGAGTCCCCTATTTCCATGTTTGGTATACTCAGTGTATAAGACTACAAGACAGTGTATCTAGAGTCCCCTATTTCCATGTTTGGTATACTCAGTGTATAAGACTACAAGACAGTGTATCTAGAGTCCCCTATTTCCATGTTTGGTATACTCAGTGCATAAGACTACAAGACAGTGTTTCTAGAGTCCCCTATTTCCATGTTTGGTATACTCAGTGCAGTGCATAAGACTACAAGACAGTGTATCTAGAGTCCCCTATTTCCATGTTTGGTATACTCAGTGCATAAGACTACAAGACAGTGTATCTAGAGTCCCCTATTTCCATGTTTGGTATACTCAGTGTATAAGACTACAAGACAGTGTATCTAGAGTCCCCTATTTCCATGTTTGGTATACTCAGTGTATAAGACTACAAGACAGTGTATCTAGAGTCCCCTATTTCCATGTTTGGTATACTCAGTGTATAAGACTACAAGACAGTGTTTCTAGAGTCCCCTATTTCCATGTTTGGTATACTCAGTGTATAAGACTACAAGACAGTGTATCTAGAGTCCCCTATTTCCATGTTTGGTATACTCAGTGCATAAGACTACAAGACAGTGTATCTAGAGTCCCCTATTTCCATGTTTGGTATACTCAGTGTATAAGACTACAAGACAGTGTTTCTAGAGTCCCCTATTTCCATGTTTGGTATACTCAGTGCATAAGACTACAAGACAGTGTATCTAGAGTCCCCTATTTCCATGTTTGGTATACTCAGTGTATAAGACTACAAGACAGTGTATCTAGAGTCCCCTATTTCCATGTTTGGTATACTCAGTGTATAAGACTATAAGACAGTGTATCTAGAGTCCCCTATTTCCATGTTTGGTATACTCAGTGCATAAGACTACAAGACAGTGTATCTAGAGTCCCCTATTTCCATGTTTGGTATACTCAGTGCATAAGACTACAAGACAGTGTATCTAGAGTCCCCTATTTCCATGTTTGGTATACTCAGTGTATAAGACTACAAGACAGTGTATCTAGAGTCCCCTATTTCCATGTTTGGTATACTCAGTGTATAAGACTACAAGACAGTGTATCTAGAGTCCCCTATTTCCATGTTTGGTATACTCAGTGCATAAGACTACAAGACAGTGTATCTAGAGTCCCCTATTTCCATGTTTGGTATACTCAGTGTATAAGACTACAAGACAGTGTATCTAGAGTCCCCTATTTCCATGTTTGAAAGGAAGGTTGCGGTACATTTTCTCTTTATCCAAGGACAGTTGTAAGACAAGCTCTGACCGTGTTTTGGCTGTGTGTGTGTGTGTGTGTTTATAGACAGGTATGCCTACTCACATTTACTGATTCGTCTCTGGGTTCTTGATTTCTGCACCCTGCATGCCGATCCAACAGAACTGTTGGGTCTGATTCTCTACACACTGATGGGAACCTTGTCCGTGCTCCATATTAACCTCTGTTCTCTTGCCCTCCAGGATTTGAGCCCCACACCAAAACAATCCTACTTAGACACATGACCGGCGGCAGGTGACAGGAGGAATGAAGAGGAGGAGAATAATGGAGAGAAAAGAAGAGAGATTGGAACGAACGAAACACTAACTTCATAATAACAACAACCACCACGGCAAAGCCGACGATCACGAGAGCGAAGTGGATTTACTCCTAGTTTTCTTACCTTTTTAAAAAAAGAAACAATCCAAAAATGTCAACTACTAGGCTAGGTGCATGATTTCGTATAAAACAAAACCAAACACAGACAACAAAAAAAACAGCAACCAAAACGTGCTTCCTGTTATATGTATCAGCATGAATGACTGCTGGCGCATGGCCTGTCTTTCACTACAGTACTAGGGGTTGGGGGGGGGGGGGGGGTCACTCCTGTATTGGATAGGAGGCCATGTTGGGGTGTAGGGCAAGGTGAATATGTCATACGTCCAGGGCAGTGTTTGTTTGTGAAACTTCTGAAAAGGGAGACTGTCAAAATACTCAGAATTATCTCTAGGCAACAGGTCACTCTCCCTCCCTGTCACACCGAACAGACTCTTCCAGCAAAAAAAAATATTAAATACATCACAGGCTGGTTTCAGCCCTTCACTGTCCCACTCCAGTAGCCTACATTTGAGATATTGGTGTTGTACATTCTATCTGCACTGAAATGCTACGTGACTGAGTGTTACCTGTGTTTTATGTCACCATAACCCTATGTGATGCTAATGATGCTGCTGTTTCAGACACCTAAACGATTCTTCTGCTCTGGTGTTCTTGTTTGGTTAACTCTATGCGTATATGTTCTAAATATCTTGAGATCTGGTGGGTATGAGAACAAACAAAACAAACCTCTGTGTCGTTCTGCCTGTTTTATCTGTCCATTTCTGTGTGTCCGGTTATTTGTTATTTTGTGATTTTCATGCGATGCCTCCCTTTGCTGTTGTCATCTCACCTAGAGGGCATTATTGGCTTCAGAGACATTTCACGGTTCTTTGTGTTTTAGAAAAAGGAGGTTCTGTGTTGACTTTCCTCCCCAACCCCACAACCAACCTCCCTGGAGTGGTTTGTGTGTTTCCAGGGTGAATGTAATTGGAGTAAAGGCTGGGGCAATCATGAGAACGTTGGATAGACCTTTCACCTACCCTGCTATATGTGTGCAGCTATAGTCCAGTTTGTCTGGCGGTCCTGTCACCACCATCTGTATGTATGTATGCAGCCCACCCACCTCATTCATCTCTACACCCCATCCTCACACCCCATTCTCCCTGCACTGCACACCCTGCCCTGCCCTGCCTCCCTCCACTCCCCCAGCCTTTCGGTGTAGATGCAGCAGTCCTGTTCTGTCCCTCTCAATATGGATATTATGTAGCAGTTCTGTTCATTACCAGCAGGGGTCAGAGTCCCCCTAATTAATGTAGCATGTCCCCTCTGGTGTGTCTGTCACACAGCAACAGATTGTCAGTCTGATATCACAGGATATATCCAAGAGGGTTTACAGATCATCTCCGCATCTACCCATCATTCGATAAGGGTAAAGAAGTAACTTCACCACTACAGGTAATAATGTAGCACTGGTTAAGCTGGTTACATGTGATAGTCAGTCAGGGAGAGGTGGGTATCTACAGAGATTTGAAAGTGTTGGGATTGTAAGTGTTGCTTGTTTTGTTGGCAACTCTCAGTAGACTAGCGAAGACAACCAGCCACCAATCACTGTGATAAGAAACTGTAATACTGACCCACAACTGTGAGCCCACACAACCCCACCACAAACCTGTCTCCTTTCCTCTCGCCCCTCTCCTGATGTCTGTACACCCCTACCCCTTTTCCCATCAGAAATGTATTGTCTGGTGTTTGTTTAAAGGAAAGCAATAACATTGGTCGAAAGAGTAGGTCTTAATATGTGTATGTGTGTGTGTGTGTGTGTGTGTGTGTGTGGGGGGGGGGGGGGTACTTTTACCTTAGATGTACTGTCTGATTAGGAGAGATGCCAGAGCCCCAATCAGCCTCCTGCTATCCACTTGACCTGCGTGGAACATAAATCACTTCCATGTTGGTTGCACAAAGTAGACAAAGGAGACAAGTTGGTGGACTGAGTTACTGGTTTGCATTATTGTAGAGCTGTTTTCTTCAAGTGTTTTTCTCCCAGTCCCAACAGTGTTTGGTTTTTGATCTTGTGTGTTTGAAGGTTGGGTGGCAAAGAATAGCCATTCCCTGAGGTTTATGCAAGCCATCCAAAAGTGTCCACTCATTGTTCTTTTAAGCCTTAATGGCATTCATATTTAATTCTAAGGAGAAATTCTAAAGTGTGCGTGTGTGTGTGTGTGTGTGTGTGTGTGTGTGTGTGTGTGTGTGTGTGTGTGTGTGTGTGTGTGTGTGTGTGTGTGTGTGTGTGTGTGTGTGTGTGTGTGTGTATAATGAGTCCACTGATTGTAAGTACAATTGAGACACACCGTACAGCGTCATTTAGTGTTGACAAAATGACAGTGCAGGGTTGAGGGCGGTGAATTGGCATGGGTGTGAAGGTGATACGACACTATTGGTGGACATTAAACCGAGGTTCTTCGGTCCCTACCCTGATTTAAACATGGTTTACAGTAGTGTTACCTCAGTACAGTATACCATCCTACATCATGTAGATTAGATGTAATGCTCTACATCCTCTTGGCATTGTATCGTAACGGATCTTGATGCATTACGTTGCTCATATCGTAGGAAAACGTGTGTCTCAAACACTCCAGAGAGTATATGAACGAACACTCTGCAATAATAATACCCAGACATTGAAATTAGTCTCCAGTCCAGGCCCATGGTTTATCAGCCTCTGTAGCCACAGGTAATGAATGTAAGTTCTTGCTCTGTACATATTAGTTGACTAGGTAGGCTAGACGCCAGACTGTTTAGCCTATCTATTGAACTCGGGATCTGTTGTTGTTTAAGAAACTGTATAACACTGAACACATATGAATAGATATGTCGCCCATATAACCCATCCATGCATAATCAGAACGAGGGAACGAGCAAGAGAAAGAGAGCACGTATAAAAGTCAAGTTGTTGTTTTGAGACATTTGATCATCTATCCCTCCCTCTGCACCATTAATACATATCATGTTTATGACCCCACCTTGACTGGGTCAAAGCTACGGGGGCAGCAGAAAGAGGAATGGTGAAGCACCTCCATGTGACTGCTTAAGGTCGGCTCAGTAAGAGCTTAAGGAAAACCAGACAAACATACATTATACATTCATTATGCTTCTTAGTTTGGTTTCTGTATCTGGTAATTTGTGTGCACACAGTGTGGGCCTACAGTCTTTAAGTCTGGATGTAATGGGGTTGGGTCTGGAGACTTGTGGAGGTGGTAGACAGGGAAAGCAGACTGGGCGATGAGGATCTATGGTTGTAGAGGGGTAGTTAGACAACTCTCTGAGACAACATCGTGGCTTCACTGGCTAGGCTGTTTTTTTTTAAATAGTATTTTTCCTCAACACCGCCCACCCCCGTTCCATCCCCGCTCCCTAAAACCAAAAAGAGATTGAGCCAGTTCTAATGCTTCCTTCTACACAGTGACAGGCTGAGTGGAGTCAAGGAGAGGGAGGACTCAGTAGAACTTCAGACCATGGAGGTGACGACATAAACCAACTTCATGCAAAAAAGATTAACTGTTGCAAAAACTAGAGAACACATGTATACTCATTTAGAATGGATTGAAGACATTATTCATGCAATAGCATATTACTCAATACTAAGGAATGCACCTGCGCACATGCACAGAAAATGTTTTTAATATAAATGAATATATATAAAATATATGGAAATATATATTTACTTCGAATGCTATGCACCCTTACTTGTCAGCGGGATTATAGTTATTTTATGGATGTACTTTTAGCATCATAGCTACCAAGAGACTGTTGAGTTATGGGTAATGCCTGCAACCTGGGAAAAATAGGGGCCTTGTGCGTATTTGAACTTGTTTTGTTTGCTTTTATATTGTTATTGAGAGGTCAAATATGACAAATATATACATGTACAAGCCTTTTAATCAAATGAAATCCGAAGACATCTATAGATAATTGACCCTGTACACCAGCTCAAATCATTTACGAAATAATAAAGAAATGAAATGTCCTTGTGTTTTCATGTGTTTGAGTTTGAACGAGACGAGTCCATCCATGTATTATTTTACACTGTTAATTGTACATGAGCAATATCAATACATTTCACCAGATGGCAGTATAAGCTTGTTTTTTTTATCAACGGCTCTGACGTTTTCACAGCGGGGGTATTCTTTCATAGCAGGAAACATGGCGTTGAGAAATTATTTTTATTATCATTAAAGTCCTATCAGCATTGTGTCCGTAATGGCTCGGAATAATGAATAGGTCCATTTTCCCAAGCATTGCATTCATCGTATAGCTATAATATTCCTAGCATTTTCAAGAACACGTACATTCAAAGATGAGGGAACGAGCAAGAGAAAGAGAGCACATATAAAAGTCAAAGTTGTTGTTTTGAGACATTTGATCATCTATCCCTCCCTCTGCACCATTAAAACATATCATGTGTATGAGCACACAGACCAGACATTATACATTCATTATGCTTCTTCATTGATTGATACCACCTAAATCAGTTTGGCTCAAGCTCGCATAGGCTGCGTTTAGACAGGAAGCCCAATTCTGATCCTTTTTTTCACTATTTGGTCTTTGACCAATCAGATCAGCTCTGAAAAAGATATGTTGAAAAGATGTGATGTGATTGGTCAACCGAATTGGGCTGCCTGTCTAAATGCAGGCTAACCATACTATTTTCCAATTTGGACATTTTACATCCAAGTAACATTGGAGAGGGAGTTGAGCAGGAATATGTAGTGGTAGATATGTGGTTGGGAGGGGGAATCTGGTAATAGTGAACTTTTACAACCTGTGTAAGAGACTAGAGTTGATGGCTCTTGGGAGTGTAGAAGGTCAAGATAGGAGACGGGTGATGTGGTGTGGGGATTGTAATGCCCACAGTGCACTCTGGGGAGGGGTACGGACTGATATAAATAGTGTTGGAGGAAATCTTGGGTGAGAAAGGGCTTGTGTGCCTTAATGATGGGCGGGGAACCAGGATTGACCCAGTAATTGGAACTCAATCTGCTCTGGATCTTACTCGAGATGTAGTTGGAAGGCAGATGTACAGTGCCTTCGGAAAGTATTCAGACCCCTTTACTTTTTCCACATTTTCACAATACCCCATAATGACATTGCAAAAACAGGTTTTAAGACATTTTTGCACATTTATTAAATATAAAAAACAGAAATAACTTATTTACATAAGTATTCAGACCTTTTGCTATGAGACTCGAAATTGATCTCAGGTGCATCCTGTTGCCATTGATCATCCTTGAGATGTTGTTACAACTTGATTGGAGTCCACCTGTGGTAAATTCAATTGATTGGCCATGAGTTGGAAAGGCACACACCTGTCTATAGTTGACAGTGCATGTCAGAGCAAAACCCAAGCCATGAGGTCGAAGGAATTGTCCGTAGAGCTCCGAGATAGGATTGTGTCGAGGTGACCAAGAACCTGATGGTCACTTTGACAGAGCTCTGGACTTCCTCTGTGGAGATGGAAGAACCTTCCAGAAGGACAACCATCTCAGCAACACTCCACCAATCAGGCCTTTATGGTAGAGTGGCCACATGAAAGCCACTCCTCAGTAAAAGGCACATGACAGCCCGCTTGGAGTTTGCCAAAAGGCACTTAAAGAATCTCTTCTCTGATGAAACCAAGATTCAACTCTTTAGCCTGAATGGCAAGCGTTACATCTGGAGGAAACCTGGCACCATCCCTACGGTGAAACATGGTGGAGGCAGCATCATGCTGTGGGGATGTTTTTCAGTGGCAGGGACTGGGAGACTAGTCAGGATCGAGGCAAAGATGAACGGAGGGGTACATTCCTATGGGTACAGGGGGGAGAAGGGGGAAGGCAGGGGATTCCTATGGGTACAGGGGGGAGAAGGGGGAAGGCAGGGGATTCCTATGGGTACAGGAGGGAGAAGGGGGAAGGTGGGGGATTCCTATGGGTACAGAGGGCAGAAGGGGGAAGGCAGGTGATTCCTATGGGTACAGAGGGGAGAAGAGGGAAGGCAGGGGATTCCTATGGGTACAGGGGGGAGAAGGGGGAAGGCAGGTGATTCCTATGGGTACAGGAGGGAGAAGGGGGAAGGCGGGGGATTCCTATGGGTACAGAGGGCAGAAGGGGGAAGGCAGGTGATTCCTATGGGTACAGAGGGGAGAAGGGGGAAGGCAGGGGATTCCTATGGGTACAGGGGGGAGAAGGGGGAAGGTAGGTGATTCCTATGGGTACAGAAGGGAGAAGGGGGAAGGCAGGTGATTTCTATGGGTACAGAGGGGAGAAGGGGGAAGGCAGGTGATTCCTATGGGTACAGAGGGGAGAAGGGGGAAGGCAGGTGATTCCTATGGGTACAGGGAGGGAGAAGGGGGAAGGCAGGGGATTCCTATGGGTACAGGGGGGAGAAGGGGGAAGGCAGGGGATTCCTATGGGTACAGGGGGGAGAAGGGGGAAGGCAGGTGATTCCTATAGGTACAGGGGGGAGAAGGGGGAAGGCAGGTGATTCCTATGGGTACAGAGGGGAGAAGGGGGAAGGCAGGTGATTCCTATGGATACAGGGGGGAGAAGGGGGAAGGCAGGTGATTCCTATGGGTACAGGGGGGAGAAGGGGGAAGGCAGGTGATTCCTATGGGTACAGAAGGGAGAAGGGGGAAGGCAGGTGATTCCTATGGGTACAGGGGGGAGAAGGGGGAAGGCAGGTGATTCCTATGGGTACAGGGGGGAGAAGGGGGAAGGCAGGTGATTCCTATGGGTACAGAAGGGAGAAGGGGAAGGCAGGGGATTCCTATGGGTACAGAGGGGAGAAGGGGGAAGGCAGGTGATTCCTATGGGTACGGGGGGAGAAGGGGGAAGGCAGGTGATTCCTATGGGTACAGAGGGGAGAAGGGGGAAGGCAGGTGATTCCTATGGGTACAGGGGGGAGAAGGGGGAAGGCAGGGGATTCCTACGGGTACAGAGGGGAGAAGGGGAAGGCAGGTGATTCCTATGGGTACAGAGGGGAGAAGGGGGAAGGCAGGGGATTCCTATGGGTACAGGGGGGAGAAAGAGTAACGCAGTTCCCTGGTGGACTGAAGAGTGCAGAGAAGCTGTGAAAATTAGGAACAGGGCTTTCAGTATTAACAAGCATAAGCAGTAGTAAGGAGGACCATTAGGACAGCTAAGAGAACTACTCCAGTGGAAGAGGTATGGGGGATGATTAAGAGGATGAGTGAGGTCAGAGTAGATTGGGATCTCCCTGTGCTGAAAAGTTGGGAGACTGTTGCAGTGAGAGTCATGGAGAAGGCAGAGATGTTAGCCCAGGCATTTGTAAAAGTCCACAGCTCAAATAATTTAAAGGACGAGGGACAGCGTGAAAAAAGAGAGGGTCAGAGGAGAATATCCAGGGATCCTGGATCAGAGAGAGGTGGTGAAGGATGCATTGAAGGTTCCTTTAACGTTGGGTGAGATTAAGAGAGCAATAGCTAAAGCTGAGGTAACATCTCCTGGGAAGGATGAGATGTGTTACATCGTGATGGCTCGTCTCAGTGACACAGCAATGGGAAAAGTATTGGGCCTTTACAATAAGGTGTGGCAGGAAGGAAAGCTGCCTGACAGTTGGAAGCAGGCAGTAGTGGTGCCGATACGGAAATCAGGGAAAGGCCCTACTTATCCATCAAGTTATAGGCCGATAGCTTTGACATCTCATGTCTGTAAACGAGGCCTAATGTCATCAGATCAAGGTGGGTTCAGGAAAGGCAGGGGAACGATGGATCCTGTACTGTGTCTACAGTCAGCCATACGGAAGGCACAGGCAAATAAGGAGGTGTTTTCTTCGATGTAGAGAAGGCTTATGATATGATTTGGAAGGAGGGCCTGCCCATCAAATTGGATAGCATGGGGGTTGAAGGATTTTATTTTTGGACAATCAATACAAGTGAAGGTGGGGAGCTCTATGTCAGAAAGTTATGAGGTAGATAATGGTACCCTCCAGGGAAGTGCGATTAGTACTTTGTTGTTCTCCATTATCATTGATTATGTATTCTCCCAGGTGAGACCAGATACTGGGAGGTCATTGTTTGCGGGTGACTGGGCATTGTGGAAGACAGGGAGCAATATTCTCCATAGTCTTACAGCCGGAAGCGATCAGAGAAGTTGAACAGTGGTCCCTCGAGTGGGGCTTCAAGTTCTCAGTTGAGAAAACAGACTGTTTTTTACTAGAAGGAAGGTTGGGGAGGAATAATGCCTAAAGTTGTATGGGAGGAATCTGAAGAGGGTAGGAGTGTTTAGGTTTCTGGGGGTCAGGTATATTGACACTGAGATTACATGGGCAGAACATATTAACAGAGTAGTTATTAAAGGAAATAAAATATTGAATGTGATGTGTTGCCTCATCACTGGACTATAACAGTGTAGCATGTGGATCAGCAGCTCGCTCCTACATCTCTAAAAGAAAAAACTAGCTGTAATCCAGGCTCAAGCTCTAACAATATGTTGTGTAGCAGTCGGGACCTCCCTGTTGGCAGAGCTGGAGGTAGAGTTGGGGGAGATGGCGTTTAAAGTTGAAAACAACAACAACTAACCATGACATATTGGGTAAATCTTCAGGGACATAAGGTTACACATCCTGTAAAAAAAAAAAGTGCTCCTAGAGTGCTGGGACCATGAACGAGATCTGAATACAAACGTTTGGTGCATAGGTAATGTCATGGCGAGAGATAGGACTGTTGGGGAAGGAGTTCAGCCCCTCTTCCTGCTATCCCACCTTGGTTGCTCCCTCAGCCAATGATAGAATGATATACCTAGGGATGCTTGACAGGGTAAGAGCTGGTGAGGAAAGAGTAGATCCAGTAAATGCTTTAAGTTAACATTTAAGAACTCAGTACTATGCTGTCTTGAATACATTCACTGATGGATCTAAGGACCATAAAACAGGGAGGACAGATGCAGCTTTTAGTGTTCCTGAATTTAAGGTGGCAGTGACAACAAGAGCTACGGATCGTTTATGCGTATACGCAATGGAGTTGCTGGCCATACTCTTGGCTGAAGAATGGGTGGAGACCAGACAGGGTAATCATCTACTCTGACTCATGTGCTTAAATTCATTTTTGTCACGGAGAAGACAAGATTGAGATTTTGCAGGGCCTGTTTAGGGTGAAACAGACGAGGATATTTGTGATGTTCCTCTGGGTACCAGCACATGTGGGAGTAGAGGGGGATGAGGTGGTGGATCTTCTCGCCAAGCAGGCTCTCAAACATCCTAATGTTTATATTGAAATGTCAATCAGTAAAGCAGAATCCAAGGGGTTTAAAAGAACACTGGTTAAAAACAAATGACAAGAGTTGTGGAACAGAGAGGGAAAGGGAAGACACCTGTATATGATACAGGAAAAGGTGAAGGCAGGGAGGTCCTCGGGTCGAGAGAGAAGGGAGGAAAGTGTAACACACAAGGCTCAGTACATTGAAATTGGTGGGGAAACATCTGACTGGGAGGTGTGATCACTGTCAGGAGGAGATGGAGACAGTGGAACACGTGCTATTTCAGTGCCAGCAATATGGGAGGGAAGAGAGAGATTGTTGTTAGATTTAATGAGTAAGGGTGTTGAAGAGTCAAGCTTAAGTGAACTGCTGGGAAAATCTTCAGGGGTTGTAGTATTTAATTGTGTATTTCGAGAATAGTGGGTAGGAGCTTAGCACTGTTGAGTGCTACATCCCAAGGGGTTCGTGCTGATTGTACGGAGATTTTATCAGCCGGTTTAATGGCATCCTTTGAGAAGGCAAGAACAAGATGTATGTCAGGAGAAATGCAGTATTATCATAAGGAGACGTATATTTTGCATATGGAGGAGGAGTGGAGGGAAAAAGAGAGGCAGAGGAGGACTAAGAGAGAGAGAGAGAGAGAGAGAGGAAGAGTGTGAGCTTGAGTCAGTTAAGAATGGTGGAAAAAAGGGAGATTGTTTGTTGAAGAATGGTAGAAAGTGTAAGCAGAGTTAGCTGAAGACAGGAGGAGAAATTGAAGTGAATGAGGGCAGTAGGTGTAGTGAAGTTCTCGGAGCCGAGGCTTGCACCGAGGGTCAGGATAAAGATGAGTCTGACCGTAGGAGTGAAGTTTTTGGAAAAAGTGGACCCTTGCCTTTTGGCTCATCCATTTGTGTTTTCAGGGTGGGTGAAAACAGAGTTGGGTGCTGTGGAAACGGTGAGGATAACCAGAAAGGGTCTTGTGATAATTGTTTGTGTTTCCTCTGATCAGAGGGAGAAAGTGCTCCGCGTTAAATGAATGGGGGAAAGAAATGTGAATTGTTTTTCTCTCAAGAAAAGGGCGCCATTGAAAGAGGGATTACTGGGGTAGCGGTAAATGTACAAGTTGACCAACTGAAGGGGAAGATTCCAGGTGTTTGTGATGCTCGTCGTTTGGTGTGACGCAGACAGGGTGGTGTGAGTGGTGAAACAGAAGAGTCATTGTCTGTTCTTTTGAGTTTTGATGTTGATTCTTTGCCCGACAAAGTGATGTTAGGATATATAAGTTATCCTGTACGAGCTTTTGTGCCAAATACATTACGATGTTACAGGTGACAAGCTGATGGGCATGTGTTAGCAGGAATGTGTAGCATTGGGGAAAGTAGTGGTATGTGTTAATTGTAGGGGTGCCCATGGGGCTGGGGATCAGAAATGTCCCGTACGAGAGAGGCAGGTTGAGGTTTCCAGGGTTAGAGTAGAGCAGAAGTTGTCATGTGCTGGGGCGGTGAAGAAAGTAGAGGAAGATGGGTCAAGGGGGGGGGGGATCCTGAGGGGAGTGGTGTGAGTAGTAGATCTGTACCAGTACAGAGGAATAGGCCAACAAGTGATATCTATTTCAGTGAGATTGGATTTTGGATGCAGGGATGGAACATAGGTCACAGAATATTGATGTTGTGGTGGCAGCTGCAGAGAGGTATTTTGGTGTGTGAGACTTGACATCAGAACAGTTACAGGGTGTGTTAAGTGGTAGTGTCCCATCCTTTGGATTAAAGGGGTGATAACAGGAGTGTCTGTGAGTGTTAGCATTCAAGAGGTAAGTGACCATTTGACAGGAGGAGTTACAGTGAATGTTCAAAGATTGCAAGTAACAAGGGGTGGAGTTAGGGTAGATAGTCTGTCTATTCTGTTACACTTCAAGGACTGGGTACTGCCAAATAAAATAACCATAGGATACATGAGTTATTATGTGAGGGCTTATGTACCGAAGCTTTTAAAATGTTAGAACTGCCAGAGGTTTGGGCGTGTGGCAACAGCCTGTAAAGAGAAAAAGAGGTGTGCCAGGTGTGGAGGGGAGCATGCATATGGGAAGTATGGGGATGGTGTACAACCAAAGTGCTGCAGCTCTGGGGGTGCTCATAGTGTGGCATATAGTGGGTGTGAGGCTATGAAGCAGGCAGTGGAGGTGCAACAAGTGAGAGTGGAGAGAAGGGTGTCATGCTGAGGCAGTGAGGGTGGTCCAGGTCTAGGGTGGTCCATGTCTAGGGTGGTCCAGGTCCAGGGAGATACAGGTTCAAGGGAGAGATGGCTAGGAGCATCTAGACCGGGGATTATGGGGCAGGTGGGCGGCGATATGGGGGGCTGCCACCTTCATGAAGCAAAGACTTCCCTACAGGATACTAAGCAGGAATATATGGAGGTGTGGTTGAGAGGAGGGATGATAGTGGTAGTGAACTACTATAATCCATGTCAGGTATTGGACCTAGGAGTTGGTGGAGGGCCAGGATTAAAGTAAGGTCATGTGTGGGGATTTGAATTCCCACAACATGCTCTGAGGGGGAAATGGGTGGGATGGAAATGGTCAAGTGATGGAAAATCTGATAGAAGTTAAAGATCTGGTGTCCCTGAATGATGGCCGAGGGACCAGAATTGATGTAGCCACAGGGAAGGAGTCTGTGTAACGGCTTTCCTCCTCCTCTTCTGAGGAGGAGTAGCAAGGATCGGACCAATACGCAGCATGGTAAGTGTCAATGATACTTTAATAATAACTGAACACAAACTCAATACAAAAATAACAAAGTGAATGGAAACGAAAACCGAAACAGTCCTGAATGGCGACACAAACAACAAAACAGGAAACAATCACCCACGAAACACAGGTGGGAAAAGGCTACCTAAGTATGATTCTCAATCAGAGACAACTAACGACACCTGCCTCTGATTGAGAACCATACCAGGCCAAACACAAAACACAACATAGAAAAATGAACATAGACAACCCACCCAACTCACGCCCTGACCATACTAAAACAAAGACATAACAAAAGAACTAAGGTCAGAACGTGACAGTCTGCCTTTGACCTCACTCTGGTATCTAGTGCGATGGCAGGAATCTGTGAGTGGGAGGTATGTGAGGAGTCGACAGTGGAGAGTGATCATTACCCCACCTGTGGGGGGTGATTAAGAGGTTAAGTGGAGTCAGAAGGGAGTGGAATTATCCAGTGTTGACGAGTGGGTTGGATGTGGCAGTAACAGATGAGAAGGCAGAGATGATGGCGAAAGCCTTTGTCGAAGTGCATAGCTCGGCAAATTTGTCAGAGGAGGGGCAGAGGGGGGGAGAGAGAATGAGAGAGGAGCATCTTGGAGTGCTGGATAGGAGGGAGGATGTATATTATCCATTGAATGAACCATTTACCATGGCAGAAGTAAAAAGGGCAATAGGTAAGGCTGGGTTAACCTCACCTGGGAAAGATGAGGTCTGCTATGTTATGTTGGCCCATCTTAGTGATAAGGTTTTGGTGTTGTACAACACAGTGAGGCAGTTGGAAGGAGGCAGTAGTGGTACCACTCCGGAAGCCAGGGAAGGACCCAACGAGGCCAATAAGCTATTGGCCAATAGCTTTAACCCCTCATGTATGTAAGATTAGGGAACGTATGATTATGGAGAGGCTAACTTACTTCCTGGAGAGCAGGGGGCTAGTATCACCACATCAGAGTGGGTTCAGGAAGGGAAGAGGAACTATGGACCCAGTACTCTGCTTAGAAGCAGAGGTCAGGAAGGCTCAGGTGAACAAGGGGACTGTTTTAGTGGTCTTTTTTATGTGGAGAAGGTGTAATATGTGGAAGGAGGGATTGTTAATCAAGCTTGATATTATGGGGGTAGGAGGAAGAACGTACAACTGGATAAAGGATTTCCTGTTTTGAAGGTCTATCCAGGTGAGGGTGGGAAAGTCACGATCAGACAGCTACCTGGTGGATAATGGTGGGAGCGTGATTAGTCCTCTGTTATTCTCAATCATGATCAATGACATTTACTCTCAAGTACAGCCGGATATTGGGAGGTTGTTATTTTCAGATGTTGGGGCCTTATGGAAGAGGGGACGAAATGTGCCATACATAGTCAGGAAGGTACAGGAAGCAATTGATGAGGTGAAGCGGTGGGCATTAATGTGGGGATTCAGGTTCTCTGTAAAGAAACTCAGACAGTGTTCTTTACCAGGAGGAAGGTGGTAGATGAGGTATGCTTGAGGTTATATGGGAGAACTTGGAGAGGGTAGGGGCCTTCAGGTTCCGTGGGGTATACTTTGACACTGGGTGTTCCTCATTGAGGACCATGTATGTTGCATTGATCCGATCTGTAGTAGACTATGGAAGTATAGCGTATGGTTCGGCAGCCCATACATCATTGGAAAGGCTAGATGTCATACAGGGACAAAGACTCAGAAAATGTAGTGGGGCGTTCGGACATCCGCAGTGGCTGTACTGCAGATGGAGTGGGGGATATGCCATTGCAGATTAGGAGACAGCAGCTGATAATGAATTATTGGGTTGACCTACAGAGAACTCAAGCTTTGGGTGGGTGGGTAATACCCAGGCGAAGGAGATGGGACTGTATGGAAGGGTGTTTAGTCCAACGGTAGCTAGTCCTGTAAATCAACCATAGCCAGTAGCTGATCTAGAAGTGTCAGAGATACTTCAGAAAGACAGGGAGGGTGTTGATCCATCTGATTTGTTTAAGAGACGCCTTGATACTGTCTATCAGGATTTTGTGGCCATTGACACAAATGGTTCAAAAGATCCAAGAACAGGACCTACTGGGTCAGCATTTGTAGTGCAGGAATGTGGGGTGGAAGTCAGAAAACGTATTACAGATCAGCTGGATGTATATACGGCGGAGCTGATGACTATACTGTTGGCTTTGCAGTGGGTGGAGAAAGTCAAGCCAGACCGAGTTGTTAATGAGTCTCCAGTCCGTTAGGTCATGTAGCAGACAAGACCTGCTTTATGAGGTGCTATAAACCCATGGCAGGATTAGACAGATGGATATACAGATCAGATTTACTTGGGTTCCAGCCCATGTGGAGGTGGAGGTGAATGAGGCAGTTGATGTACTGGCTAAACAAGCACTTAGAAGTGGGGATGTTGTAGTTTCAATGAGCAAGGCGTAGGCAAAAAGCCTGATATGGACAGTGATGGTGCAGAGATGGCAGGAGCAGTGGAATAGAGATACTAAGGGCAGGCATTTATTTCAAGTACAGAGGAAGGTTGGAGAGGGGAGGATGGCAGGAAGGGACAGAAGAGGCGGCTGGCTATATTTACAAGATTAAGGGTGGAACACAGCCAGTTGAATAAGTACTTAAATGTGATTGGAAAGCATCCAACAAGAAAGTGTGATTATTGCCAGGAAACAGAGACAGTGGAGCATGTATTGCTACAGTGTGGGCAGTATCAGAGGGAAAGAGAGGCTGAGATCTAGTATGAGGGAGAAGGGGATACAGGAAATTAGTTTAACGAGTATATTGAGTAGTACGTCATTAGATATAGTCTCAAACATTGTGGATTTAGTTTCTCTTTGTCCATGGCCCACACTCCAGTACAGTAGGTGGTGGTAATGCACCACAATGTTGGATGCCAACCGCCGATAAACCCCACCGACGAAGAAATGGCAACACCATCCACCAGTGGGGGGAGACGTCATGTCAATTCTCTGCTTGGAGCAGCTCTTTCCTGTCTGTTTTTGAGTGCGTGTTGAGTGTGGAAGAACGTGTGCTAAGGTCGAACAGAACCTAGTCTGTCGGTCTGCGTGTGGGAATGTGTGGTTAGTTTAGATATTCAACATTATTTGCACTTATGACAAAATAAAGTATTTGTTTTTATTTAGGAATTAGCTTGCTAACGACCCAAAGCAAATAATTGAGGAAGCAGCAACAGGGCACGTTGTTTGCTTTGTTGTTTTTCAGGTCCAAGATATTTCGCTAAGTTGTCCAATTTGTAGTTATTAGCAAACGCCCCTGTGTTTTGAAGATGTCTACGGGCTGTCAGAAGACCACTACTAGCAAGGCCATTCCGACCAGGCGGGTGACCATAAACGACGCCTCGCACATGCCCAACGACTACTCCACTACTCCCGGGGGAACTCTGTTCAGCACAACACCTGGAGGTAGCTAGCTATAGCTAGTAGCTAGCCTTTATAGGACTAGTTATATGTCTATGTTATAGCTATGTAATATGTAAAAGCACGACTGTTTATGACGTGGTTATAACTAACTCAACGGGATATGATTCGATTGTTAGCCTGATTACCATGCGCTCGAGCTGTGCAGGTGCCCGTAACACAAATCTCGATAGGGTTATCAAACCTTTAGACAAAGGACACCTGTCTAGCAATCAAACAAATGTATTTAGCAAAAATGTTTGTGGTGCAATGTTGTAAACTGACAAAGGCTTTAGCCAGCGATATGCTCATGCCTCATTGCATACAGTGACTGTTGTTGTTTTTGTTTCTGCTGGCAAGTACCATTATTTGCATCATCAGCTTGTTAGCTCGTTAGCATAGCTGTTTGTGCCCCACCACGGTCCTCATACCTATGTTTCACTGTGGTTTCAGAGTCCAGCAATAAGACATAGCTAAGGCACTAATATTTGTGTGAACTCAACCTACTATGTGTATTGAACATTTATATTGCCGTGTACAGCCTACCTATGCATTGTGGATCCGTGAACTGGGGTGTCAGTCTACTCCGTGACACACACAGAACATAACGATATAGACTGGTGAGCGAGCTAATGTGGCTCATTTCACAGATGGATCAGAATCCTGCAATAAGAACTAGCTAAGACGCTAATATTTGTGTTAACTACACAATTGTGTCACTGAGTAGGCTAATACCCCATTTCACGTGGTCACAATCCATAGGTTATGCTGTAGATCTATAGGTAAAGCTTTGTAAATGCAGGCTTCTTGTTTTTTTTTGACAGGCTTCTGGAACATTTCTTACATTCAACCTTTTCATGTTCTATTCATAGGAGGCACTTGGCTCTGTGCAACATTAGTCCTTTGCAGTACATGAGTCCCTGACTCGAGTTCCGATTTTAAAGACTTGTGACTCGACTTGGACTGGCCTTCCTATGACTTGTATTTGCACTTGGACTGGATAGGATATGATAAGCAGAAAATTAGCAGCACTGGGTGCGCAGAGCAGCGATAGTTCTGTTTTCTAGTAGTAGGATGGACACAGCCTACATCAAGCTTGTGAGCAAGCGACGAGTGTGGGCAGGCTCTGCCTCCGATCCTAGTCTACACATCACGCAAGCGACTCACTTGCTTCCTCATAACCACCAGTCAGTCAACCTCTTACTATTTAGCTTTTCCTCGTTAAAAAAGGCAAACTGCTTTATGAAATTGAAAACACTAGTATTGAGTTTAAGAGTAAAACAACAGTGTAGCTCTGTGTCTCTCTCTCTCTCCTTGACTATTGAAAAGTAGTCTGTCTACCCTCCAACTTTCCCCCCTGCATTCCATAGCCAGGTTCTGATAAGTCTCCTTTTACTTTTCACTCTGCAATAAATAACTACACAAATATCAGTCAGTGATTACAAAAGAGTACCTGAGAGCCTGTTACAATTATTGCAAATAATAATCTGGTCAGGCGCATTAGCCAATTCATTCTAGCGACCATTCATCCCTTCAAAACATCATTACTGATTTGACATAACTATTGAACATTGAATTACGTGTGTGAGCCTGTGTATGAAGGACTTATTTGTTTTATAGGCTATTGCAGGCAATTATGACCATTTGGCAACAGGAGGAAAGTATTTGCGTTACTTAATTTCTCACATGAAAATCTTCCCTGCAGCCCCGCACTTCTACTAAATCTGAGGCAAATCTATAGAAGTAAAAATCTAGTAGCAACAGACGAGCATCGAGTCAGCAAGCCAGAAATACGAGCAAAAAAAAATAAATCAGTAACCAAAATATCAAATATGTTTAATGAACCCCCTAATCATCAATCAGACTTGAGCACTTGGACCAGGACTTCAGCCATAGGGACTCGTGACTCGACTCGAGCAAAGGGGCCTTGGGACTCGTGGTTTAGTGATTCGTCTACAACGCTGCTAGACGCATTGCAAAGTAAAATAACCTGACATTATCTGAAATGTTTAAGTATCTGACATTTTAAAAACACACTTGTTTGCATCATGCATGGATTGCATGCCCTTTTCAATTTAATTATAAATATGTTGGCTAGGACACTTTTTTTATTAAACTAGACAGGTCAGTTAAAAACAAATTCTTATTTACAATGATGGCCTATGGAACAGTGGGTTAACTGCCTTGTTCAGGGGCAGAACGATATATTTTTATCTTGTCAGCTCAGGGATTCGATCTAGCAACCTTTCGGTTACTGGCCCGATGCTCTAACCACTAGGAAAGCTGCCACCCCACTTGTTGCTTGTCGTGATGTGTTTAAAGCATTTCCACACGAGGCCTTTCACTTCCTCCCTCTTCACATGGTCACAGCTAAGGCGTTGGTGGTGCCGTTCAACACTGATTCAGAGATGATTAACGCACTAGCAGAACCTGCCAGATCATGTTGCAGTTTCTTATCTTTCAGCAGCTGCCATTCTGAACCCTCTGTCACAAGAGACACCATTAACAAATGTGACATACAATTTGAAATGCATAATTTGCATAGCTTTCAATGCATTTATAATGTGAAATGCATTGAATGCCATGTAAAATATGCAATTAAAAGCAAGATATGATGGATAACATTGCTTTCCTACTCTGTCTAGGCTTAATTTCCTGAGTATATGTGTGTGTTGATATGGTGGTGAGCTGGTTAACTGCCAGTGTGTGTCCCAAATTGCACTCTATACCCTATATAGTGCACTACTTTTGTAGAGGGCCTGTAGGTCAAAGGTAGTGCACTATATAGAGAATAGGGTGCCATTTAGTTTACCTCTAATATCAATCCAATGTTAAGAGGGGTAATGCACTGAGGGATCCCACAGATGACTCCTCATGTGGGAAATTCTGGCTCAGAAAGCAGCTGGCCGATATAGCTTGCATTGAACCACCATTTTGTGAGCAGATATCAGTGACTTTACTCTGTGGGCAGATTGGCACAGATGACAGTACAAACAGAACAGTTTTTGCACATATCTGTGTCAAGGATTCATGCAATCATGTTGGTGCCATTAGTTTTATTTTGTGTTAATATTACGGTTAATTTGTTGTAGGCTATCGGTTGAGTTTGTTGAGGGCGGTATGTTGATTTATGTACTTGGAGATTATGTTGTAAGGAAAAGCACTTTAAAAAATATAATTTATTATTTACCCTGAACAAAAAGATAAACTCAACATATAAAGTGTTGGTCCCATGTTCCATGAGTAGAAATAAAACATCGCAGAAATGTTCGATATGCACAAAAAGCTTATTTCTCACAAATTTGGTGCACAAATGTATTTAGATTCCTGTTGGAGAGCATTTCTCCTTTTCCAAGATAATCCATCCACCTGACAGGTGTGGCATATCAAGGAGCTGATTAAACAGCATGATCATTACACAGGTGCACCTTGTGCTAGGTACAATAAAAGGCCACTACACGCCTGGCAGCCAACCCATGGCTGCACCCCTGCCCAGTTGTGTGGAATCCATAGATTAGGGCCTCATTAATTTATTTCAATTGACTGATTTCCTTATATGAACTGTAACTCAGTAATATCTTAGAAATTGATGCATGTTGTGTTTATATTTTTGTTCAGTCAAACACCTCAGTGTTTCAGAACAACTGTTAGCTCACACGTCACAGTGAGAAAGAGGCATTGTACCTAATCTCTCATGGAAAGACTACGTAAAACAAATAAGGCATCTGACCAAATGATGCTAAATTTCAGGTATGGGTTAAACAAGATTACACAACCTTCAGTGTATGTGGTTTAGCTGCAGGCTTTGAACCAAATTTGACTGCAGAACAGGATGAGTACTAGTCCTATATGGTGGGATTGTGCGCCAATGTACGATCTGTTCGATCCATTAAATTGACATGAACATCTCATACCCTCCTCTCCCCTCAGGTACAAGAATCATCTACGACCGGAAGTTCCTGCTGGAGTGCCGCAGTTCCCCGCTGGCCAGGACTCCACCGTGCTCTCTCCCCAACATTCCAGGGGTCACCAGCCCACCCTCCAAACACATCAACAATGTAAAGGCCCATAACAGAGAGCCACTGAACAACAACATCACTGCACCTGCTGACAAAAGCACTGGTAAGAACATGATCCTGTCAGGCAGGCCAACTATTTACTTTTATCTCAGGCATTACAATGTGCCCGAAAAAAAACATCCCCGAAAACAGTCATACGAGATGTATTAGTTTTATGGAAAATAGATAATGGTATAAGTGAAATAAGATCAAATGTTCAGATTTACTGGTACCTAATGGGGTTCAGGTCATTTTTAAGTTTTGATATTTACCCTTATGTTAGTATTGCCTGCCAGGCTACAAATATTTAAGGTGAGTAGGAAACAAATAAATGAACATGTGTGTGTGTGTGTGTGTGTGTGTGAAGGTGACGATGCACAGTTTGAAATGGACATCTAACTGTTGGTGGAATGAGCATTCAAGAGGGATGTGAAACAACTTCACTTACTACCATGATGCTGAAGAAGAGGCCCAACCAATCCCCCACCCAGACTTGCTACAATATTGTCACCTTCTGTGTTTACAGATGAGTCCATTAGTTGCGGTTTGTTAACTTTAAATATCAGCTGTATTGTTACTGTAAAATAACACAAAGGTGGTTCAGGCGTGTGAATGAAGTGTTACCCTCTTGACTCACCTCTGGGGCCTTTCTCTTGTGGAGCCAGCAGCAACACTGAAAAAGATTGCTCCAGAGGAGCGGTGTGGCGGTAAAGATTCAATTTCTTTCATTCTTTAAAATTATTTTGCCACTCAAATCAATCTTATCATGGGTTATCCACACTTCACTGCCTTCAAAATACTATTATTTTTTTCAGATAAAAAGATTGTCATACAAAGGACTGTAAAAACTATATATAGAGAAATGTGAGACAAAAAAACTACATTTTCACATGGTTTGTAAGAAGAATCAATAAAGAAAATAAAACCTATTTGGTAGTAGACTTGTTTCCTAAAAGAGTAACCAGTGCACAAAGGGAGTTGGATAGAATATGTAGGCTATGTGTATTGCAAGATCAAAGGATTGCTTCTGTCAAACCCTTGGGCACTTTTGGTTATCTGGCAAGTGTCATTAGTCTCGTGGTAAATGGGTTGACCGACTGCAATACATGTTACTTTCGGGAAAAACACTTTGTATCTGACAGAAAACAAACTAATGACCCAAGAAATGGTTATTCCACCAGTAATATAGCAGTAGTATAGCAGGGGCAGCAGGTATCCTAGTGGTCAGAGCATTGGACTAATAACTGAAAGGTTGCAAGATCGACTCCCCGAGCTGACAAGGTAAAAATCTGTCGTTCTGCCCCTGAACAAGGTAGTTAACCCACTGTTCCTAGGCCGTCAAATAAAGACATTTTTTGTTTAAATTACAGATAAGTAATCATAAAACACTTAGGCCTAATGTTCTTGAGTTCACATAGGATGACATTTTATTATTATGAGTTAAAAATGAAGCCTATCAGGTCCTGAAACGTTTCATTGGACATGCACATGAAGCCATCAGCCAAGTTTACCTAATTGATGATACCTTTTTTACATTTTTGCTCGAAATCAAAACGCACTGGTAGAACTTGATGTTTGCTGTTCACATCCATCAAAGGCTATCAGCGCCGCAGCTACAAATCCACTGGCACGCTCCCGTTCTTCTGTGAAGGAAAGCTGTACATTTCCAGCATCTGTAGTGTGGCAGGAGTGACCTAAGTGGAATTCTTCAGCAAGTTCCCTCCTGCAACTGATAACATTCCAGAACCAGCAGCCTTAAAAGCGGTAATCATTACACACCATGATGTCCTTCCTCTCATCAAAGAGCTACACTGTCTCTTTGTACTCTGCACATAAGCAGAGGCATATATGATGCATATTGGCTCTAAATTAAATAACTTAAATTGTGATTATTAAAAATTAAAATAAATGGTTCCAGTCTTTTTTTTAAGCATACATGTTATGCTTTAGATGCGTTTATATATATTTTTAATTGAAAGATAATTCAATTAAAAAAAAGGTTATTCCATCTTCAGATCAATCCCAATGTAAATGTCAACCAAATCTTGTACCTCAGTGAGTAACATACATAAGCGACTGTGATATCACCTGGATGTGAGTTGCTGTCCAACTAGTTATGTAGCATTAAAGCAGGTATCAGATCCAGTCGGATCAGACATTTCCTAAATTGTCAAGTCTAGCACTTCATTCTTCCCATCCACTGTAGGGTTGACAGTTTCCCTACTTGCCAAGCAGGACCCAAGGTTTGTTCCTCCCTCAATAGCACACAACATCATGTGCACACTGTCACACTCAATCCTTTCTAGGCCGTCATTGTAAATAAGAATATGTTCTTAACCGAATTGCCTAGTTAAATAAAATTCAATAAAACTAGACTAAATAATGAGCTGACCACCAGGATGCTGTGGGTGTGGTGGGCAACAGAAGAGGCTTATTCATGAGGGTTTAGTCTGCGAGAATCAACACGTGCTAGAGAATCTGTGACACCTGGCTCCTTGCCACTGTCCTGAAGCTGCTTCACTAATGGGAAACCCACTGGGCCTTTTCCCCACGCCCTAGTGTATGAACAAACACTGTCAAGGGTCCAACCCCAGGCCCTATAATGACTCGTGCCACAGTAGGACCCAATGAACAACCTGACAGACTTCTGCACCCCAACAGATCAGCCGGTTTAAATGGCTATACTATTTGTCAGCATGGCTTGTCACAGTGGCAAGAGTGATTGTTAATCTGTATTAGTTCATCTTTAGTTAATACGGCATTGATGATAGGCTTGAATTCAGCTTTGACCTCTTGACTGTCTGTGATCACACTGCTTTTAGTTTAGGCTGTACTTGCTTAAATAACATGAACAGCTTAGTTTTGTAATTCAATCTGCCTCTGAGTAGTTGGTACACAGGTTAAAATGGTGTGTGAGGGCAGTGTGTCATTCCTTTTGCTAAGAGAGACACTAAGGATAAGTAATTTCAGGGCAGGGAAATGTGAAGGTGTTGGACCTTCACCTTCAAATTTACCCCTCCTGCACATAGCTTCACTAACTCCACTCTTGCTCTTGTTGGGGGGGGGGGGGTCCATATGCCCCCGTTTCTGTCACTCGATTACTGGCACCCCCAAAATAAAAAACGCTTTTTTCTTTAATCCAATCACCACCCCTATCTTGACCCCTCCATCCCTACATGTTGCCCTTTTCATTTGCTCCCTTTACCCGCGGCTTCGAACGCAATCAACTAGGAAATTGCTTGCCTTGGCCTTTTTATGCGAGGGGCACTGACGACTTCCCATAATCTGAGCAGTAATACTATAAAATAGATGTGGATTTTGAGTGAGGGTGGTAAAGCTGTTAACAAGTGACTGTTCGAGAAGCCATAAACACACTTGTCTTGTTCAGTTCGTCAAGACTGCTTCAGAACAGATTAGACTTGGTCAGGGCTGTGATAGCCTCATGTAGACTATTGGTTGAGAGTCAATTACATCAAGAAGACAGTCAAAAGTTCAGGCGAAGATGATGCTGTAATGTCCTAGAGTTCACTCACTTATTTAGAGGATTAAATTAATAAATGTCACTTCGATTAACGGAATAAAATGCTTTAATATTGTTATTTTTTCATTGTATGTACAAAAATATATATTGTAATAAAGGATTCATAAATGAGTGAAAATACAAAATAATCATAACAATTAAGGCACTATTTTGGCAGCATATTTCTTTCACTTCTTGAAAATGACAAAACACTGACAAACACAATATAAAACGTATAGCCTAAAAGCAACACCCGAAATGGGTAATAAATATTCAAATAAATAACAGTACATCTTTATCATGCTGGTTCAAACCAAGGACAAATCTTCTAATATGGAATGATGTGGTTCCAGCAGAGATCATGACATAGGCCATGATAGAATAAGATATAGTAAGGACCATAGCAAAGAAATGTATCTTCCTTGTGATAACGACCACAAACAACTTAAGGTTGGACACCAAACCTTCAAGAGTCATTCCATGGCGCACAATATATTCCAAGTGAAGCCTTTTAAATAAGTGTTTTCACAATAGTCTTTGTGGTTGCGGGCCCGAGGTGGCTGGGGTATCAGTGACAGCCACACTCCTCCACGATCATGTCCTCGTGATGCCGCAACACCACGTCTTCGTCCCCGTAGTACAGCATGGACAGCGGGCTGAGGCGCGTGGGCACGCAGGACGGACAACCCACGCGATCCGGATGGTACAGTCTCAACAGGCTCTAAAAAAACACAAAAAGAAAATAAGCTTTACGAAAAGCTGCACTGAAGATAAATGCATATTAGGAACTTAAACCAAATATAAAAAGTGTTGTTTTATGTTTAGATCTTACTTGCATGTATGCGTGGTTGGTGGGACTGAAGGATTCATCCACCGGAGTAGGGCACTCGCCCTCGCAGCGGAAGGCGTTGTAGCGTTTTGGATACACAATCCACTCGTTCCAGCCGATGTGGTCGAAATCTACCCACATGTCAATCTTCCGACAGAGTGGGCGTTGGACGGCTTCAGCCGCGGACCCAGTAGCATTAGCTGCAATTCCGCCGGCCATCCGCACTCTCTCCATTCGGTTTCTCTTGTGGCGTCGCCCTTGAACTTCGCGGCTGACTTGGTCCAAAATTGCGTATTTGGAGTGCTCCACAGTACGGATGAGAGTGGGTGCGATCTCGCCATCTCGGGGCAGGTTGTGCTTGGAGAAGACAACCATCATAACCCGTTCGTCTGTCGGATGGTGAACCTTGATTTTCTTGTGCGTAAGATGCCCGATGTAGGCCATGTCAATTTCCTCTCCGTCGTCCGGTGCCCCACTCTCGTGTTCTTTCTCTATCACAAGGACTCTTGCTTCTTGGCTTTGCGTCACTGTGTCTCCCTGGTGCATCCAATATTTGAGCAGAGCTGTCACATTGAACACGTTCCATTGAGACCTGGTGTCACTGGGCGATGCGCCAAAGCTGCCCAAGAGAAGGCGCTCCTCGCTGCACAGTTCAGTGTCAGACTCGCAGTCCTGCTTTCGTGAGTGATAAATGTCCAATGTGACGTGTTTGGAAGCGGAGAACGCTGGTAGTTTGATCCGAAGCTCTGACAGCTGGACGTCGTCACTCGCAGAGATGGAGGACATGTCGAAAGTGATGGTCCATTTCTCACCCACTTGATGGCATCCTGGAAAAAACTAACAAAAGTCAGCAAACCAGTTGTATGCAGTCAGTGCGCAATCAACAATACAAACTTTACGCAGACTTCACCATAAACTAGCCAAACCATTCAACAAAATGTCAAAACGCTGGAGGGAGAGGGAAGACAGGACAGAGTAGGATGTGTATTCAACCGCCATTTGTACAGACGTCTGTAGGGCTAATACACACACCCACTCACATAAAACAGAAAAACCCTTTAAAGCCGAATAAGCATTGTGACACTTCTGGGTTGTAAAGGAGGATCTGATAAACACAGATAAGACAGCCTGCAACCAGGCCTGGCAGTGATGGAGAGGACAAGCCTGGAGAGATCTGTGGACTGGTTCGGACGCTTGCTTGAACTACAGGTCAAATGACATCATCATATAAGACTACGATACTCGCGCCAGTCTATTGGTCCAAAAAGTAGCAAGTTAAAGACGGTAAATGCATAAAAGAATGTTGGAAAGCCAATTGAAAATGGCAAACAAATTTAACAAAATAAGGATCCTCTGGGAATGTTGCCAATAGTGTTCAAGTTCTCATATGCCTAAACAATTAATTGAAATCAATACTTTACGTACCTTTTGCTATCAGACTGAGGACTGAATCAGAATCGTGTGGAGAGGGGCTGTTCTCGGCTGCGGTCTTGATGGAGCGGTACAGCTGCATCATGTATAGAGGGTACCTATGGGGATGGTACGAATTCAGATATCCTAAACTGGACTCGGGTGAGCTCTTGTAATGCCGGGAATGGTGCAAAAGTTTCTCCGAACTGCCAAGCCTGAAAAAGCAGACGAGGAGCGCGTAAAAGACGAGCGGTGCCAAGCCTACCATTTTGACTGAAGCGGTGTATCCACTATAGCGTTAAGTCACCTTGAAAGTAAAGACAATAGGAAGATGGCAACAACTAGCCCCCTTCCTCTAGCTTCTCTTGGTTTGAAATGATGCCGTGAGCAGACAGAGATCCAGACAGGGCATTTATAGTGGACAGCTGCCCTTTGATGACACCGGCCATCAAACATCTCAACAACCCTCTGATCCCCAGTACACATCAGAGGACAACAAGACAGCATGTAGCCAAGGTCATTGTCTTTCGAAACTGTCAAGACATTTACAGGTAGGCCTATAATCCTTTTCTCATTTATTAAGATCCCAACTGTTAGAACCCCTTAATCAAACTTTCAAAAACAGTGATATTACTTAAACATATATTTTTTTATTAGGCCAGACAAGACAAGCACATTTTGAGATCAGGTTCTCTAATAGGCAAACATATTTTTTTAATTAACCAATTAGGTATATCATTGCTTGTTTTAAATATTAATTACTATTTTTGTGAATACTTCACTAACGTTTCCTGCATCATCCTGGCCGCCTTTTTTAAATTTTTAATTTTATAAACAAAAATAAATAGAATAATGTCATCAACAACTCGCATGACCACATTTTCTTGACTATAGTAATAGTCATTTATTATCGGGTTTCTACCTATTAATTTGAAATCCAACCCATTGAAGTGCTTAAATTAGATTGTATACTAAAATACCAAAGCCCTTACTTTCCAAAGAGTCCGATCCATTGATCGTGGGACCGATGTCCACGTTTCAAAAGCAATATTTTGGCTGTGAAACTGAACCAATTTCAACTGCGTTAAAATAAAAACATTATTATATATATATTACTAGGCAAGTCAGTTAAGAACAAATTCTTATTTTCAATGACGGCCTAGGAACAGTGGGTTTAACTGCCTGTTCAGGGGCAGAACGAGGGATTCGAACTTGCAACCTTTCGGTTACTAGTCCAACGCTCTAACCACTAGGCTACCCTGCTACCCTGCCGCCCCAATATGAAGCTTACAAGTGAAAATAACCTCTTAAATGTAAAGTCCCCATATTTTGGGACCCTATTTGATTTAAAAAAAAATACAATTCAGTCTGGTATAAGAACGGTAGCCCCTATCTGCAAAAGCAGGGCGTCTGCAGAAAGCTGAGTATCTTGCCTATGGATCGGTGCAGTCAAATCTTAGATATGACTAATTACCATATATGGGCATACGAATTTATAAGGGCAGGCCGAGCCGATGGCCTGATTTCAAGATGCCTGCTACCTACTTCCGGTTAGTGTTGTGAAGCATAAACGGAATAAACAAGGAATACATTGATACACGCCGAAAGCCAGGGTACCACAGATTGAGGGTATTTTATGTCTGCCTGTGACCTACAGTTATTGATCACCAGTCCCCAGAGTCAAAATGTTTATTTTACACAATGTTTTCACCAAACATCTTACAAAGGTAAGCTTAGATTTGGTCTGTGTTTGAGCAATAGTTACAGTGCCTTCAGAAAGTATTCAGAGCCTTGACTTTTTCCACATTTTGTTACATTACAGCCTACAATTGATACAGCCTAAAATGTATTATATTATTTTGTAACCTCAATCTACACACAATATCTCATAATGATAAAGCAAAAACAGTTTAAAAAAAATGTTTGCTAATTTATTACACAAAAAAACAGATATCACATTTACATAAGTATTCAGACCCTTTACTCAGTACTTTGTTGAAGCACCTTTGGCAGTGATTAAAGTATTGAGTCTTCTTGGGTATGACACTACAAGCTTGTCACCTTTATTTGGGGAGTTTCTCCTATTCTTCTATGCCTATTCTCTCAAGCTCTGTCAGGTTGGATGGGGAGCGTTGCTGCACAGCTATTTTCAGGTCTCTCAAGAGATGTTCAAGTCCAGGCTCTAGCTGAATCACTCAAGGACATTCAGAGACTTGTCCCGAAGCTACTCCTGCGCTGTCTTGGCTGTGTGCTTAGGGTTGTTGTCCTGTCGAAAGGTGAACCTTCGCCCCAGTCTGAGGTCCTGCGCGCTCTGGAGCAGGTTTTCATCCCAGATCTCTCTGTACTTTGCTCTGTTCATATTTGCCACGATCCTGACTAGTCTCCCAGTCCCAGGGGCTGAAAAATATCCCCACAGCATGATGCTGCCACCACGCTTCACGGTAGGGATGGTGCCAGGTTTTAATCCAGACGTGACGATTGGCATTTAGGCCAAAGAGTTCAATCTTGGTTTCATCAGACCAGAGAATCTTGTTTCTTGTGGTCTGAGAGTCTTTAGGTGCCTTTTGGCAAACTCCAAGCGGGCTGTCATGTGCTTTTTACTGAGGAGTGGCTTCCGTCTGGCCACTCTACCATAAAGGCCTGATTGGTGGAGTGCTGAAGAGATGGTTGTCCTTCTGGAAGATTCTCCCATCTCCACACAGGAACTCTAGAGCTCTGTCAGAGTGACCATTAGGTTCTTTGTCAACTCCCTCACCAAAGCCCCTCCCCGATTTCTCAGTTTGGCCGGCGGCCAGCTCTAGGATGAGTCTTGGTGGTTCCAAACATCTTCCATTTAAGAATGGAGGCCACTATGTTCTTGGGGACATACAATGCTGCAGACATTTTTTGGTACCCTTCCCCAGATCTGTGCCTTGACACAGTCCTGTCTCGGAGCTCTATGGACTATTCCTTTGACCTCAAGGCTTGGTTTTTTCTCTGACATGCACTGTCAACTGTGGAACCTTATATAGGCAGGTGTGCCTTTCCAAATCATGGCCAATCAATTGAATTTGAAAACCAAAAACATGAATGGCTATCATACGATCATAGATACAATTTGGCTACATAGGCCTACAAAAATGTACAATATCAAAAATCACAAGAATGGTTTCAGATCAAAGGCTGTCACCCGCTTCCCTTGAAAAACAGTTTGCCCTACATCCAATTATGTCGAATCAAAATAATTTTCCAAAAACAAATCAGATTTCAAAATAAATATGGCTGAGATGCAAAGAAAATTCAAGGAGAGGGGGTACAAAAAAATGGTCAGATTAATATTGCCATTGAGAAAATTCAAAACAAACCGAGACATGATCTTTTTCAAGGACAGTCTCGCAAAAACAAGGATTCTTGCGTTCTAACTACGCGCTATTCAAAGTGCTCTGAACAACTTAAGGGAATCGTTTAAACATTAGCATATTCTAAGCTCCGATGACAGTATCGGTAATGTGTTTCTGACCCTCCCTTGATCGTATTCTCGCTGGGCAGAAATCTCAGATCAATTGGTAAACTCTGATTTACCACCCCAATTTGCGCCCCCTACTGGATGGAAACTACAAGTGTAATGACTGTGCTCAATGCAATGGCACTTATACAGTGCCTTGCGAAAGTATTCGGCCCCCTTGAACTTTGCGACCTTTTGCCACATTTCAGGCTTCAAACATAAAGATATAAAACTGTATTTTTTTGTGAAGAATCAACAACAAGTGGGACACAATCATGAAGTGGAACGACATTTATTGGATATTTCAAACTTTTTTAACAAATCAAAAACTGAAAAATTGGGCGTGCAAAATTATTCAGCCCCTTTACTTTCAGTGCAGCAAACTCTCTCCAGAAGTTCAGTGAGGATCTCTGAATGATCCAATGTTGACCTAAATGACTAATGATGATAAATACAATACACCTGTGTGTAATCAAGTCTCCGTATAAATGCACCTGCACTGTGATGGTCTCAGAGGTCCGTTAAAAGCGCAGAGAGCATCATGAAGAACAAGGAACACACCAGGCAGGTCCGAGATACTGTTGTGAAGAAGTTTAAAGCCGGATTTGGATACAAAAAGATTTCCCAAGCTTTAAACATCCCAAGGAGCACTGTGCAAGCGATAATATTGAAATGGAAGGAGTATCAGACCACTGCAAATCTACCAAGACCTGGCCGTCCCTCTAAACTTTCAGCTCATACAAGGAGAAGACTGATCAGAGATGCAGCCAAGAGGCCCATGATCACTCTGGATGAACTGCAGAGATCTACAGCTGAGGTGGGAGACTCTGTCCATAGGACAACAATCAGTCGTATATTGCACAAATCTGGCCTTTATGGAAGAGTGGCAAGAAGAAAGCCATTTCTTAAAGATATCCATAAAAAGTGTTGTTTAAAGTTTGCCACAAGCCACCTGGGAGACACACCAAACATGTGGAAGAAGGTGCTCTGGTCAGATGAAACCAAAATTGAACTTTTTGGCAACAATGCAAAACGTTATGTTTGGCGTAAAAGCAACACAGCTGAACACACCATCCCCACTGTCAAACATGGTGGTGGCAGCATCATGGTTTGGGCCTGCTTTTCTTCAGCAGGGACAGGGAAGATGGTTAAAATTGATGGGAAGATGGATGGAGCCAAATACAGGACCATTCTGGAAGAAAACCTGATGGAGTCTGCAAAAGACCTGAGACTGGGATGGAGATTTGTCTTCCAACAAGACAATGATCCAAAACATAAAGCAAAATCTACAATGGAATGGTTCAAAAATAAACATATCCAGGTGTTAGAATGGCCAAGTCAAAGTCCAGACCTGAATTCAATCGAGAATCTGTGGAAAGAACTGAAAACTGCTGTTCACAAATGCTCTCCATCCAACCTCACTGAGCTCGAGCTGTTTTGCAAGGAGGAATGGGAAAAAATGTCAGTCTCTCGATGTGCAAAACTGATAGAGACATACCCCAAGCGACTTACAGCTGTAATCGCAGCAAAAGGTGGCGCTACAAAGTATTAACTTAAGGGGGCTGAATAATTTTGCACGCCCAATTTTTCAGTTTTTGATTTGTTAAAAAAGTTTGAAATATCCAATAAATGTCGTTCCACTTCATGATTGTGTCCCACTTGTTGTTGATTCTTCACAAAAAAATAAAGTTTTATATCTTTATGCTTGAAGCCTGAAATGTGGCAGAAGGTCGCAAAGTTCAAGGGGGCCGAATACTTTCGCAAGGCACTGTACATGTAGATCCTTTAAACACCCCCAAACAGGGAAACAGATCTCAATCAAAGGTGTTATCACATGCTCCTCTAAGGCAGTTATTTATCTTATAACTTGTCATTGTGGGTAAAATAAAGCACAAAATTAAAAGTGCGAATCTCGGAGCATCGTAGCACCATTAGGTGCAAAAACTCGACTTACCCAGTTGCGGCCCACTTTTTGGAAGCAAACCATTAGATTTGGTCTATACGTTATATCGACATCGAACATGTCACCCTCCCTAGGAGAGGGGGTGACCTCGACAATTTATTGTTAAAACGAGAGACTGCCTGGATCTTTAATTTAAAGACTCTTGACAACGTAGACTTTGATTTGAAGCTATTCTTGTGATTATTGTGATTTTGATATTGTAAATGTTTGTAGGCCTATGTAGCCAAATTGTATCCATGATCATAAGCTATCCATTCGTGTTTTTGGTATGTTATTTTTATATCTGAGAATTAACCAATGAAATCAGGCTACACCCGGCCATGATTACAGGCACGTGTGTGTCCTTTGACACTATATAAACTAGTCACCCCGCAGTGATTGTCATTATACCCCGATGAAGACAGCTTGTCTGTCAAAACGTTGGTTATTAGTTTATTAAATTACTGCATCTGAGCTCCTAGAGTGTGCGGCTCTCCTTTAATTTGTCAAGTGTTCTACTCCGCTAGCCAGCACCTCGCCTAAATTGGTGTGCATTTCTTTCGCCTGTAGATCAATCAATTGAATTTACCACAGGTGGACTCCAATCAAGTTGTTAAAACATCTCAAGGATGATCAATGGAAACAGGATGCACCCAAGCTCAATTTCGAGTCTCATAGAAAATGTAAAAAAGTTATTTCTGTATTTTTTTATTTTGGGAAAAACAAAATCTAAATCTGTTTTCGCTTTGTCATTATGGGGTACTGTGTGTAGATTGATGAGGAAAAACATGTAATACATTTTAGAATAAGGCTGTAACGTATCAAAATATGGAAAAGGTCAAGGGGTCGGGGTCCAAAGGCACTGTACATGGGGGGTATCAAATTAATCCTTAGGTTGGTAGGAACAAACCTAGCCTATTGCCAATGTTATCTGACGATGTATGACTTAATGGCAACATCGAATGTCCCCGACACCACCACAATGTTTGAGAGAGGTTAACGTTTTATAAATTTAGGTTTTATACTGACCAATAACTTTTAGGCACATTCAGTGTGCAAAAACAGTGCTATTACCACATTAGGACACTTTGGAGAGGTTGAAAGGACACTTGAATATACTCTGGATACCCCATAACACCACCACAATGTTTGAGTGAGGTTGATATGGTAGAAATTGTTTTATACTGAACAAATAGCATTTAGGGATTGCAAATATGTAATAGCACTGGAATTATCTAATTTACAGACATATGCCACTTTGGAGAGGTTTAGAGACACTTGGAAACATCCCGTGACCACACCTGACACCACTTACTTACACATCTGCCCATTTCTAGTTGTTAGGTCTATCAATCCTGTTTTTACTGATATTGTTCACATGTTGTGGAAACCATCTGACGCGTTTCCAGCTCTAGTCATCAATAATGTTATTTTCTGTGTGTGCTTGAACTATGTCATTTAGTAAGTTTTAAGTTCCTCGGCGTACACATCACAGACCCACACAGACAGCATCGTGAAGGCGCAGCAGCGCCTCTTCAACCGCAGGAGGCTGAAGAAATTCGGCTTGCCACCAAAAGCACTCACAAACTTCTACAGATGCACAATCGAGAGCATCCTGTCGGGCTGTATCACCCACCGCCTGGTACGGCAACTGCTCCGCCCACAACCGTAAGGCTCTCCAGAGGGTAGTGAGGTCTGCACAACGCATCACCGGGGGCAAACTACCTGCCCTCCAGGACACCTACACCACCCGATGTCACAGGAAGGCCATAAAGATCATCAAGGACAACAACCACCCGAGCCACTGCCTGTTCACTCCGCTATCATCCAGAAGGCGAGGTCAGTACAGGTGCATCAAAGCTGGGACCGAGAGACTGAAAAACAGCTTCTATCTCAAGGCCATCAGACTGTTAAACAGCCACCACTAACATTGAGTGGCTGCTGCCAACACACTGACTCAACTCCAGCCACTTTAATAATGGGAATTGATGGGAAATGATGTCAAATATATCACTAGCCACTTTAAACAATGCTACCTAATATAATGTTTACATACCCTACATTATTCATCTCATATGTATATGTATATACTGTACTCTATATCATCTACTGCATCTTTATGTAATACATGTATCACTAGCCACTTTAACTATGCCACTTTGTTTACATACTCATCTCATATGTATATACTGCACTCAATACCTTCTACTGTATCTTGCCTATGCCGCTCTGTACCATCACTCATTCATATATCTTTATGTACATATTCTTTATCCCTTTACACTTGTGTGTATAAGGCAGTAGTTTTGGAATTGTTAGCTAGATTACTCGTTGGTTATTACTGCATTGTCGGAACTAGAAGCACAAGCATTTCGCTACACTCGCATTAACATCTGCTAACCATGTGTATGTGACAAATAACATTTGATTTGATTTTATATCTATCTTCTGATCATTTCCTCATAATCTCCCAGATGTCGTCTTTCCATGTTTTTGCATGTCACAATCATTATAAATACACATGAATAGCAGTTACTTTAGGGTATGTATATTTAGGCGGAAATCTATATTTTTCCATTACATTTAAGACATCTAAGAAATATGTAGGCCTATGCGAAATAGACTAATCTAATGAAATAAACTTTCACCACAACTTTCTAAATTCAATTTCTATTAAGTTGTCTTTTATTTTATATCATATTTGGCTGCAAAAGAAAAGCAGCGTTGCTCTTGAGTCAGCTTTCTCCATTCAAATCTTACCTTAACATTATAATTATTCCATAATTCTGATGACAGATCAGCTCCTAGAGAGAGATTATCACCTATGGCTGCAAATATTGAGGCGGCTTATTTGAATGCTTACCCTATAATAAATGCACTAAATTAAGATTTGGCACATCCAGCACATGATCAAATCCAATTTAATTTGTCACATGCTCCAAATACAACAGGTGTAGACTTTACTGTGAAATGCTTACTTACAAGCCATTTTCCAACAATGCAGTTAAAAAGTACGGGGAAGAAATAGGGAAAAAATCATTTACAAAAGGAATGCTAGACTACCCATCATTAAATATATTGAGGCAAATATTAGACGGTAGCCAAATAGCAAAATAAAACTAAATTGAATTAACATTAACTTTAGTTCAATATCATTGAAATGTATAGGCCTATAACCTATGCAGTTGGTAGGCTATTTAAAGGCAGTGTGTTGTGACATATTGTCTATTCACTTGAACCCCACGGATGTGGAGGAATGACATGAACGCTTGGCTACCCATTACTCTACTAAGTGAACCAAGGTTACATCCGTAACTCAATGTTCTCTCTTGTTTTCGTAATGGGTCATCAAACACCATATTGGAGATGCTGTACCAAAGAGGTTGTGAGGACAACAGAGTGGGATAACTCACCATTTAACACGGTCCAGATGAGTCCTTAGGACAAATCAAATCAAATCAAATTTATTTATATAGCCCTTCGTACATCAGCTGATATCTCAAAGTGCTGTACAGAAACCCAGCCTAAAACCCCAAACAGCAAGCAATGCAGGTGTAGAAGCACGGTGGCTAGGAAAAACTCCCTAGAAAGGCCAAAACCTAGGAAGAAACCTAGAGAGGAACCAGGCTATGTGGGGTGGCCAGTCCTCTTCTGGCTGTGCCGGGTGGAGATTATAACAAAACATGGTCAAGATGTTCAAATGTTCATAAATGACCAGCATGGTCGAATAATAATAAGGCAGAATAGTTGAAACTGGAGCAGCAGCACAGTCAGGTGGACTGGGGACAGCAAGGAGTCATCATGTCAGGTATTCCTGGGGCATGGTCCTATGGCTCAGGTCCTCCGAGAGAGAGAAAGAAAGAGAGAATTAGAGAGAGCATATGTGGGATGGCCAGTCCTCTTCTGGCTGTGCCGGGTGGAGACCCTTGTATCCACCACAGGATGCAACAGAATATAATTACCCAACAGGGTAACACAGAATTTCAACTGTGGTAAACATCGGTATACACAAGCAAGCTAAAAGCTAGAACATACAAAATGAGGCTTCAATTGGGTGCAACAGCACCAAGAGTGGATGACCTCTGTATAGAAAATCCATCTCACTGATAAGTAACTATGCGCAAGGTTTACAGTACACTCACTTATCTGGGTTGAGAGAGCGTGCCGTGTCCAGAACCACAGGCGCCACCGATGGTGTGGACATAACATTGAGCCTGTAGTACCTCATGAAAGTCATGGGTGTTATCCAACTTGCAGAGTCCAGGTAGGCCCATGAAGTAGTCATACCTCTGGTGGAGTGTTCTACTACGCTATCTGGAGTTGGTCGACATGCTGCAGCGTATGATTTTGACACTGCATTGGTAATCCAATGTGCCAGTCTCTGCTTCGAGACAGTGCACCCTTTGGTGTTCTCCCCATAACACACACACAGCTGTTTTGTTTGATGAACAGTTGTTGTTGCAGCAAGATAGGCACTCAATGTCCTAACTGGGCAAAGTGTATGCAAGTCACAACTCTCCTGTGAGGAGTGGGGAAGAGGGTGAAATGCCACTATGATTAAGGTCTGGTTAGCATGTTAGAATGAAAGCACCTTAGGAAAGAATGCTGGATTTGGCCGAAGCTTCTGCTGGTCAGGCATGAAGGATGGGTAGAAAGTTCATGTAATTCTCCAACAGGCTTTGCTGAAACAACAGCCAATAAAAAGGTAGTCTTGACTGAGAGATCACATAGCTCAAGTGAAGACAGGCACAAATGGTGATCGTAGGGCTACATATATCTGCCATGAGGGTACTGAAGGAGCCGTGGGGGTCTGTAGCCTGCAGGCACCCTTTTACTTCAGACTGGAGATGATCTGGGTGCAATACATAAGGGCCATCTCCGATCTGTTCGCATCGCAAGATTCAACCCATTGTCCTATGTGGTTCTCCATAAATGTTCCAGCAGGCCCACTCAGGGTCGAAGGCCTATCACATAGATGGCCAAGTAGGCTGCTGTATGCATTTCCACCAATTCCTTTTCTCCTTCAGGTCTTGAGGAAAATCAGTCTTGAGAGCACATCAGTTCTACTTGTTGCTCCATGTTCGCCACATCATCACTGGTTTTCAGACCTTATAGAGCTGAATACCTCCCAACCATGGGGACTCCCTCTTCGAGTAGACCTCCCGTCACAAGTGAACGGCAAGCTTTAGCACTCCAAACCCAGCAAACTGATGTTGTTGGTGTGGCCCCTGAACGTGACCGCCTTGTAGCCGCAGGTCTACCCTCCTTGGTAATTGTTACAATTCTGATGAAGACAGCTTGTCTGTCGCAATGTTGGTTATTAGGTTATTGCATCTGAGCTCCTAGAGTGTGCGGCTCTCCTTTTAATTTTTCAAGTGTTCTACTCCGCTAGCCAGCACCTCACCTAAATAGGTGTGCGTTTCTTTCGCCTCTAGATTCATTGTTACAATTCGGGCAGCCATGGCATCCTCTACGCGCACCCTCTATTCCTACAAGTGGAATGTGTCCAGGAAGTGGTTTGTCGACCATCGCCATCTTCCTGCCCAATATCTGTCATTTTGACTTTCCTCCCCAAGCTTTTATGGCTGCAGGGAAGTCCCCATCTACATGGAAAGTATATATGGCAGCTATCTCTGTGGATCATGATCACATTGCAGGTGCATCACCAGGGGGCACACCCTCTAATCGCAATTCATGAAAGGTTCCCGCAGGCTACAGCCCCCCAAGGCTCCTTCAGTACCCTCATGTGAGTTAAATGTTGTCCTACGATCACTTAGGAGTCCACCATTTGAGCCCCTGTCTTCACCTGAGCTATGTGAGCTCTCAGTCACGACTGTCTTCCATAGAGAAGGCTATTGTTTCAGCCAAGCATTTGGGAGAATTACATGCATTTTCTACTCATCCTTCATGCCTCACTTTAGCAGAAGACGGATCTAAGGCAGTGCTTTGGCAAATTCCAGCATTTTTACCTAAGGTGCTTTCATTAGGTGAGCTATTAAAATTTTTCAACCAGGAAATGGCAGAGCAATTTCTGCATATTGCATCTTTAAGGTTAAGCATAGGGTTAGCAGTGCGGTTCAGTTAAGCGTTAAGGTTAAAATCTGATTTTAAGAAGATACATTGTAGAAATAGGCAGGGTTTATGTGGCTGTGGTGACGACCCTCATCTGACAATTGCTTGCCAACAGAGGATGTTTTGGGTCGTCACTAGTTACCACAGCCACAAATAGCTAAACCTTGCCTATTTCTACAATTTCAAATCAAAATCATTTGTCACATGATTTGTAAACAGATGTAGACTAACAGTGAAATGCTTAGTTACGGGCCTTTCCCAACAATGTAGATACTTTTTTTTAAAAATAATAACGTGAATAATAAATACACAATGAGTAACGATAGATTGGTTAACTTCTCTTCTAAAAATCGGATTTGAAACTTCATGCCTAACCTTAAAACCACATCTTTGTTTTGAGTCATTTTTACAATAAAGCCTATTTCTACGTTGTGTCTGTGGTAACTAGTGATGTTTTGGACAGGCAGACCATACTGGTCGTTGGGCAGACAGTTCTTATTCTACCTCATTCAGGCAGACACCTCATTTCCACTTGTCAAAACGCTTGTACAGCTTGTACATAGCTCCTGCCACCTGCTGTCAGACACCTAATCCTGGATTACAAGATATGTGTGAAATTCAGGGGTGATGTGAGGTAATTTGACTTTAATTTCATTCTCACCTCCACTTTATCAGAATTATTTACTAATACAAATGACTGGAGAGTAGGCTTAGCCCATTTATTTTTGGAAACAATGGCCATCCCAACCCTTAATATTATACTGCTAAAATGAAGAAATAAAGCAGACAAATATAGCCAAAGGTTTATCTTGTTTATTCAAATGCAAAATGTTTAAACCATACATTAAAACAAAAAAAATAGTATGAAATGTTAAGTATAAAAAGGCAATTATATTCTCTATAAATGTTCATTCATAATGTGTTTTTAATCCATAGAGGTAAAAGTAAAGAAAGTCATGAGTCTAAAATTAACTATTCATATTAACTGGGGAAATGAATCAAGTCCATAAAAGTTGTTGCAAACCTTTGAGCTAAGATCTCTAATTTTTTTACTCCAAAATATCCTAGTACATGATCACATTCAAATCACATGATTGAGCTGGATTGCTTTCACATCAGATAACTTGACATGACATCTTTTCAATCACTGTGCTTCAAACATCTTGATTCTCAGTAGATGGTGTTTTCGATGGTGATCTGTTGAGCCGTCTCAATCTTGAAGTTTTTGATACCTAATGAGAGAAACCAAATCATTGTTTGATTTCCTTCCTACTGTGACTAAATATCAATGTTTGGATGAAAGCAATTTAGACATTCATTGTATTGTTGAGCAATAACTAGTAACGACATAGGAAAGTTGTGTATTTTGAATGTACATTTGTGTATGTGTTTCCTATGCCATATAACCCTCTGTTCTCACCCTGGCTGAGAGTGTTGCCGTCTGACGAGAGGCGCCAGTATCTACGGTCGGTCTGTCGAGCCCGTTCCCCATTCACCACGCTCAGGAAGGGTCCCCACAGGCTGGGCTCCTTCTCAAACCTGCAGTGTAGGCAGAGGACGGAGCAAGGAGGAGAGTTCATCATGTTAAACTTGTGATACGACACTAAGCTATTCACCACCACACTGCAAAGTTCTACAACATTGTAGCAATGTAAATAAGACAAATTAGCTCTCCAAAAGTATCTTGTTTAACATATCAACCAAAATAACCATAAAAGCGCCCCATTAACTCACGTGAAGCCAATGCTCTTCTTTTGAAGGAGTTCAAGGGCATAAACCAACGAGGTGCCCGTTGGCACATCAACAGAATAGACATCAGGAGCCCCATGTGATTTGACCACCTCCAACTTCAGGGCTACTTTGGTATTGCGCTGTAACACCCTCACTGGCTTCCTGGCCTCCAGGACCAGGCTGTCTGTAGAGGAAAACCCAACCAAGCAGAGGCAGTAAGTAAGAGTGAGGAGGATCACACCTCAAAAACAGATTGACCACTGTTGGGTTTGATGATAACGCAGCACTTGCCATCCTCATTGCGGCACTGCTTGCCCTTGACTTGCAGATAGGTCTTTTGCTGGAGGGCAGGCAGAGTTTGGGACATGGCCATGGGGTTGAGATATGTTCCCTTCCTCACATCTGACCTCATGGTCTCCATTGAGGTAGAACACTCCTGCACCTGGCTGCCCATAGCCAGCAGGGCCTGGGACATAGGGACACACCATGTTATTCCCATGGGAAATGCTTATATTGCTCCAATCAGAATGTATGTAAACGCTGCACAGGTTAATATACAGAGCCTTAGAAAAGTATTCAGATCCCTTGACTTTTTCCAAATTGAGTTACGTTAGTCTTATTCTAAAATGGATTAAATAAAAAATCCTCAGCAATCTACACACAATACCCCATAATGACAAAGCAAAAAAACTAGTTTAGAAATTTTAGCAAATTAAAACAGGTACCTTATTTACATGAGTATTCAGACCCTTTGCTATGAGACTCGAAATTGAGCTCAGGTGCATCCTGTTTCCGCAACTTCATTGGAGTCCACCTGTGACCACCAAGACTCTTCCTAGAGCTGGCCGCCCGACCAAATTGAGCAATTGGGGGAAAAGGGCCTTGGTCAGGGAGGTGACCAAGAACCCGATGGTCACTCTGACAGAGCTCTAGAGTTCCTCTGTGGAGATGGGAGAACCTTCCAGAAGGACAACCATATCTCCACCAATCAGGTCTTTATGGTAGAGTGGCCAGGCAGAAGCCTCTCCTCAGTAAAAGGCAGGACAACCCACTTGGAGATTGCCAAAAGGCACCTAAAGACTCAGACCATGAGAAACAAGATTCTCTGTTCTGATGAAACCAAGATTGAACTCTTTGGCCTGAATGGCAATTATCACATCTGGAATAAACCTGGCACCATCCCTACGGTGAAGCATCGTGGTGGCAGCATCATTCTGTGGGAACGTTTTTCAGTGGCAGGGACTGGGAAACTAGTCAGGATCAAGGCAAAGATGAACAGAGCAAAGTACAGAGAGATCCTTGATGAAAACCTGCTCCAGAGCCCCCAGGACCTCAGACTGGGGCAAAGGTTAACCTTCCAACAGGACAACGACCCTAAGCCCACAGCCAAGACAACGCAGGAGTGTCTTCAGTGCAAATCTCTGAATGTCCTTGAGTGGCCCAGCCAGAGCCTGGACTTGAACCTGATCGAACATCTCTGGAGAGACCTGAAAATAGCTGTGCAGCAACGCTCCCCATCCAACTTGACAGAGCTTGAGAGGATCTGCAGAGAAAAATGAGTGAAACTCCCCAAATACAACTCCCCAAGCTTGTAGCATCATACCCTAGAAGGTGCTTCAACAAAGTATTAAGTAAAGGGTCTGAATACTTATGTAAATGTGATCTTTTTTTGTTATTATAAATTAGCAAAAATGTCTTAACCTGGTTTTGCTTTGTCTTTATAGGGTATTGTATGTAGATTCATGAGGGGGGAAAAAACTATTTAATACATTTTAGAATAAGGCTGTAATGTAACAAAACGTGGAAAAACTCAAGGGGTCTGAATACTTTCCAAAGGCACTGTAGGCCTAGTGGGGGGAAGTGACCCAGTCCTTACCTGCACTGCCAGGCCTGTGCTGAACTCATTGCCCATGTGACCATCAGCCCGCCGGGAGTCCAGTAGCTTCTGCTTGATGATGCCAAGGGCCTTGTCAAGAGCCGCATCCTGCACCTGAGTGTCAGACTCCTTCAGGCACTGTAGGGCCATTCCAGCCATGGCAAACGTGTCTAAAGCAAGACAGAGGGGATGAAGCAAGAGTTTAGCATGAAATCACCTATAGAGAATCTGGTTGGAGGGAGCCAGTGTGAGGAAATACATTTTAACTGTAGGAAAGCAGAATCGGAGTTTGGAGATGCTCCTGGTTTTCCTTGGTCACACTTACCGATGCAATCGGAGTCTCCATGTTTGATATGTTCATGGTCTACAGCCCCGATGAGCTTCTTGCTGACATGAGAGTTGACTCTAACTCCACTCACACACAGTGCCAGCACGCCTAGAGAGTACTGGTAGTAATTTGTCAGAGGACGGTGACTGACTGCAGGAGAGAAAGACGGACACAAATACATATCAGATAAAATTATTCAATAGTAACAGCGACTGAGAACAAATAAAGTATATAGAGCATTAAGAAAGATGGTAAGGGTCAGGCGGAGGAATGAGGAGGCTTACAGGTGATGTGCTCTTTCTCCAGTGCCATCTGTCGCTTGAGCCGAGTCAGCAGGGTCTCGCTCCTCTGGTTGACGGTGAAGGTCAGGGTGTTGAGATCATAGCAGGAGGCCTTCAGGGCCAGAGTGTAAAGGGCCAGGAGACCCACCACTGGCTGGCTATTAGCCAGAGAGCTGAGAGCAGAGGATATAGGGTAAGGGGGAGATACAGGAGAGTTGTGATGGGCAAACGTATCAATTGTAAATACAGAACCAGAAACTGGATACAAATGCACTGCAGGTAGTTTTGAAGCCGTTGACTACATAAAAGGACATTTGCACAACTAGGTCATTATCAAGCATGAAATACACAATGACATCTAGAAATGTGCAATAAAAGGGCTTTATAAATATGACCTTTTACCTCTCAATGTCATTGTGTAAATCTGTTTTGAGTGCATTCAGGTGATCACTCTCCTTGCCAAGGTTGTGGTGAGTGGACAGACGCAGGGACAGGTGCACACTCGGATTAGGGGATGTTTCCTGGTCCTCCAGAGAACGCAGCAGCTTCTTATTGAGTGAGAGGAGCAGCTCACTATGTTCCGATCCTACAGGATCTGGACACATAATATGGGTTGAAGCAACAACAGTAGTACATTATAACAAAAGTACAAGATGAATAACTTGCACAAGGATAACTTCCAATGTTACCAAAGATATGTTCAGAGATGTGACTAATAAACCTACAGTAAGATTACAAAAGCCCAGCTGTGTGCTAACTGAGATGATATAAATATAGTATCCTCAGTCTCTAATCTAGGTCAAAGCATTGCACAACCAGTGTTTCCTGTGCTGGATCAGCAATCATATGAAAAAGCAAAGACATCAGCAATGTAGTAACCACATTAATTTTCACAAGGCAGCCAATGTGTCCTTAAGCATGACTTCTCCAATCAGTGTTTCCTGTGTTTCAGCAATCATACACTAAGAAAAGCAAAGACATCAGCAACTTAATAACCAAATGAATTTCACAAGGCGGCCAATTTGGGTCGTTAAGCATGACTTCTCCCAATGTCACCTTGATGTAACTGACTCATACTAGGACAAAGTACAGGCTTCTCATCGTCAGTCTACCCTGGTCACTGTGATCCCAGTGCCAGTGGGGTTTCCCAGGAGCTAACAATAGTATGGTGGTAGACTGATGTACTGGTAAGAATGCCTTAGCAACATGAAATCAGTTATGTGCATCAAATTACAGAACTTTAACAGGTCAGAGGTGGCACGACACAAGTGAGATTATTTTCATCACAGTAGATTTGTTCAACAAGAGGGGCTGTGCATTATCTATTCAGACACATCAAACAATTCATTGCAAAATCATTGAAAAGTCCTGCAGTGGATGAAGTGGATCAACGTTTACCAACTCTTAGCCCCGACATTCCTATGCTGTCCCTTGGACAACAGTCAAGTACATTTACAGTCTGTCGCGACTGTTGAATGAAATTCCATTTGAATTTACCCTGCCGATTGTCCGTGGGGTTGCTTCTTATAATAGGACAAAAGGATATCCAAATAATATCCAAAGGAACATATTAATAAACAGACTTTCCAAACATGGGCTTGCTGCAGGTGCCTGGCATAATATAACTTCCACTCTGCTTCACATCATTTTACTACATGTAAAAATGAATAGAATTTACACTTTATTTTATAATATGAAAAAAATATGATTTGAGAGCACTAGTTAGCTCCAAAAGTGGTTATAGCTTTGACTGGATGCTGACAGTGAATTCAGACCCGTTCAGTGGCCAGCTACACTACTAACAATTTTACCAGGTTACCGTGAAGCAATTGTAATGACAGTCTACCACAACATACCCAAGAGCTTCCTGATTAGCAAGGGGTAGTCAGGGTTTCATTTTATTGTGTATTAGAAAGACAGTTTGAGATAATTGAGAGGGGATTTCGCCAGTGGTTGAATGCGGAATTGGGTCATATTTATTCAACATTAGTGACACAGGGGGAGTGACGCTAGCTACGGATTTTTGTGCCGATGATGTCCAAGAGTATTGTTTAGCAAGATGGCGCCGACAGAGATGGTCGCCTAACGTCCTTAGGAAACTACGCAGTAATGTTTTTTTAATATATTATATCTTACATTAGCCCAGAAAATCTTAAGTGTTATTACACACACCTGGGAAGAACTACTGGATATAAGAGCGACGCCAACTTACCAACATTAGGACCAGGAATACGACTTTCCCAAAACTGATCCTTTGTTTGGACCTCCACCCTGGACATTGGATCTAATCCCAGATCCAATGCCGACCCAAAACGACGTTGTCGCCGCAGGAGGGGGCGGCAGGGTAGCCTTGTGGTTAGAGCGTTGGACTAGTAACCGAAAGGTTTCATGTTCAAATCCCCGAGCTGACAAGATACAAATCTGTCGTTCTGCCCCTGAACAGGCAGTTAACCCACTGTTCCTAGGCCGTCATTGAAAATAAGAATTTGTTCTTAACTGACTTGCCTCGTTAAATAAAGGTAAAATAAAAAAAATGTTAAAAAAGACGGAGCGGCCTCCTGGTCAGACTTAGAAGGCGAGCCCACCATCCACTGCTTCCGAGCATGTTACTTGCCAATGTCCAGTCTCTAAACAACAAGGTGGACGAAATTAGGGCACGAGTTGCCTTCCAGAAAGACAGAGATTGTAACATTCTCTGTTTCACGGAAACATGGCTCACTCGGGATATGTTGTCAGAGTCGGTACAGCCACCGGGTTTCTTCATGGGTCGCGCCGACAAAAACAAATATCTCTCTGGTAAGAAGAAGGGCGGGTGCGTATGCCTCATGATTAATGACTCATGGTGTAATCATAACAACATACAGGAACTCAAGTCTTTTTGTTCACTGGACCTAGAATTCCTTACAATCAAATGCCGACCGCATTATCTCTCTTCGATTATAGTCACAACCGTGTATATCCCCCCCCCAAGCAGATACCTAGACGGCCCTGAAAGAACTTCACTGGACTCTATGTAAACTGGAAACCATATATCCTGAGGCTGCATTTATTGTAGCTGGGGATTTTAACAAAGATAATTTGAGAACAAGGCTACCTAAATTCTGCCAGCACATTGACTGTTGTACCTTCTCAAGCAAAACACTGGACCACTGCTACTCTAACTTCTGCGATGCATACAAGGCCCTCCCCCGCCCTCCCTTCGGCAAATCTGACCATGACTCCATCTTTTTGCTCCCCTCCTATAGGCAGAAACTAAAACAGGAAGCGCACGTGCTTAGGTATATGCAACGCTGGTCTGACCAATCGGATTCCACACTTCAAGATTGCTTCGATCACGTGGACTGGAATATGTTCCGGGTAGCCTCAGACAATAACATTCACAGTAACATCCACAGACGATGCAATCGCCATCACACTGCCCTATCCCATCTGGACAAGAGGAATACCTATGTAAGAAGGCTGTTCATTGACTACAGCTCAGCATTCAACACCATAGCGCCCTCCAAACTCATCATTAAGCTTGAGACCATGGGTCTTGACCCCACCCTGTGCAACTGGGTCCTGGACTTTGACTGGCTGCCCCCAGGTGGTGAAGGTAGGATACAACATCTCCACCCCGCTGATCCTCAATACTGGGGCCCCACAAGGGTGCATTCTCAGCCCTCTCCTGTACTCCCAGTTCACCCATGACTGCGTGGCCATGCACGCCTCCAACTCCATCATCAAGTTTGCAGACGACACTACAGTGGTAGACTTGATTACCAACAACGACGAAACAGCCTACAGGGAGGAGGTGAGGGCCCTCGGAGTGTGGTGCCAGTAAAATAACCTCGCACTCAATGTCAACAAAACAAAGGAGATGAGCAGAGGGAGCACCCCCTCATCCACATAGACAGGACAGTAGTGGAGAAGGTGGAAAGTTTTAAGTTCCTCAGCATACACGTCACAGACAAACAAATGGTCCACCCACACAGCATGGTTAAGGTGCAACAGCGCCAATTTGGCTTGTCACCTAAAACCCTCAAACTTTTACAGATGCACAATCGAGAGCATCCTGTCGGGCTGTATCACCGTCTGGTAAGGGAACCGCACCGCCCTCAATCACATGGCTCTCCAGAGGGTAGTGTGGTCTGCACAACACATCACCGGGGGCAAACTACCTGCCCTCCAGGACACCTACAGCACCCGATGTCACAGGAAGGCCACAAATATAATCAAAGGACAACAACCACCCGAGCCACTGCCTGTTCACCCCGCTATCATCCAGAAGGCGAAGTCAGTACAGGTGCATCAAAGCTGTGCCCGAGAGACTGACAAACAGCTTCTACCTCAAGGGCATCAGACTGTTAAATAGCCATCACTAACACAGAGAGGCTGCTGCCAACAGACTCAAATCACTGGCCACTTTAATAAATTGATTTAATAAAGGTATCACTAGTCTCTTTAAATAATGTCGCTTTAATAATGTTTACATATCCTACATTACTCATCTCGTGTATATACTGTAGTGTATATACAAGCATTTCGCTACACTCGCATTAACATCTGCTAACCATGTGTATGTGACAAATAAAATTGGATTTTATACCATCTATTGCATTTTGCCTATGCCGCACAGCCATCACGCATCCATATTTATATGTACAGTTGAAGTCAGAAGTTTACATACACTTAGGTTGGAGTCATTACAACTCCACAAATTTCTTGTTAACAAACTATAGTTTTGACAAGTTGGTTAGGACATCTACTTTGTGCATGACACAAGTAATTATTCTGACCCAATTCCAGTGGGTCTTAAGTTTACATTCACTAAGTTGACTGTGCCTTTAAACAGCTTGGAAAATTCCAGAAAATGATGTCATGGCTTTAAAAGCTTCTGATAGGCTAATTGACATAATTTGAGTCAATTGGAGGTGCATCTGTGGATGTATTTCAAGGCCTACCTTCAAACTCAGTGCCTCTTTGCTTGACATCATGGGAACATCAAAACAAATCAGCCAAGACCTCAGACAAAACAATTGTAAACCTCCACAGGTCTGGTTCATCCTTGGGAGCAATTTCCAAATGCCTGAAGGTACCACGTTCACCTGTACAAACAATAGTACACAAGTATAAACACCACAGGACCACAAAGCCATCATACCGCTCAGGAAGGAGACGTGTTCTGTCTCCTAGAGATTAACGTACTTTGGTGTGAAAAGTGCAAATCAATCCCAGAACGACAGCAAAGGACCTTGTGAAGATCCTGGAGGAAACAGGTACAAAAGTATCTATATCCACAGTAAAATGAGTCCTATATCGACATAACCTGAAAGGCCGCTCAGCAAGGTAAAAGCCACTGCTCCAAAACCTCAATAAAAAAGCCAGACTACGGTTTGCAACTGCACATGGGGACAAAGATTGTACTTTTTGGAGAAATGTCCTCTGGTCTGATGAAACTAAAATAGAACTGTTTGGTCATAATGATCATTGTTGTGTTTGGAGGAAAAAGGGGGAGGCTTGCAAGCCGAAGAACACCATCCCAACCGTGAAGCACGGGGGTGGCACCATCATGTTGTGGGGGTGCTTTGCTGCAGGAGGGACTGGTGCACTTCACAAAATAGATGGCATCATGAGGAGGAAAATTATGTGGATATATATATACACATATTTTTTGTTTTGTTTTTTTGTTGTTGAATTTTACCCCTTTTTCTCCCCAATTTCGTGGTATCCAATTGTTAATAGCTACTATCTTGTCTCATCACTACAACTCCCGTACGGGCTCGTGAGAGACGAAGGTTGAAAGTCATGCGTCCTTGATACACAACCCAACCAAGCCGCACTGCTTCTTAACACAGCGCGCATCCAACCTGGAAGCCAGCCGCACTAATGTGTCGGAGGAAACACCGTGCACTTGGCAACACTTGGTGCGCTAACCAAGGTTGCCAGGTGCACAGTGTTTTTTCAATATTTTTATTGAATATTCGAAACATACAGTATATACTTGCAGTGAAGCCTCTCAAGAACTACATCATACTAGCCATCTTCTTGGGGGGAGGGACTGTGGGAGGTGTCTCGAATGTTTGAGGGACAGCTATTGGGGAACTGTGGGGGGGATCTTGGAGGTTTTGGGTTCACGTTTTTTGGCCTGGTGGTAGATTGGTCATCCACATTCAGAGCGACACACAGAAGCCTCCAGGGTCAATGCCCTGCTCAAGGGCATGTTGACCGATCTACCACCAGGCCAAAAACCATGAACCCGAAGCCTCCAAGATCCCCCCCACAGTTCCCCAATAGCTGTCCCTCAACCATTCAAGACCCCTCCCATAGTCCGCCCCCAAGAGGAAAAATAAAAAATACAATTGATTCCATTCCCCCAAGAACCCCCCAATGCACCAACAACCAAGAGAATGAACTAAAGAGAAAAAAGGAAAAGACAAAACAGCAAACACCAATGCAAAAAAATATATATATAAAAAATTATGAATTTAAAACAAAGGACATCAAGGACAACTAAAATCATAACAGCAATGCCGACTGTATATGTGTGTGTGCATGTCTGGCACTATTACATGTATGTGTCTGTTCTTGTATGTGTTTATTTCAGAGTGTGTGTATATATATATGCATGTGTACAAACACCTGCATGGCATCAGCCTCAGGAAAACCGGCAGTAGTTGTAAAAACTGCCACTTAGTGTCATTCAAATGTACTTTTTATTACGTTTTATTTTATTTTATTTTTTTTTATCTTTGACCAGCTCCTACACAGCAACTCCACTCCCACTTGTCTCCAATTCCACATCCCAACACTCAGCTTCCCTCAGCCCATCCCATCAATCTCTGCTGGCCACCCACCTCAGGTTTCTATGCAACACATATCTTTCAACTATGCTGTGATGTTTAACGTACAATTTCAATCTAATCGAATATAATCCACAGATTGCGAGTTGAAGATAAATACTCTTAGTAAAAGTATTAGTAATTGACTGGCCCGGTCTCTCCAGATCTCCTAACAGTACTATTTCTAGGGTCAATTTTGGATCAATGCTATGCATTTTCAGCCATTCCTGAACCCAGAAACAGGCTACCTGAGGGCAATACCAAAATAAATGGTCTATTGATTCTGTATTCTCACAACAAAATCTGCAGAGCTTCGATGATATTATCCCCAAATATTCAACATTTTGTTGGTGGCAAGAATTCTATATAATAATTTTAGCTGAAACTTGGTTTTTCAATCTGTAAGGCACAACATCCTGGTCCTCAAATGAAACTGGTATACTTTCCTATTTATGCCATTTTTATTCCGCCGCCACTTTTGATCCTTTATATTGGGCAGACAGGCCAGTTCCCTACCTCCTCCCGCTGCCACCTGCCTCCTCCAGTCATTATCCTTTATATTGGGCAGACAGGCCAGTTCCCTACCTCAACCCGCTGCCACCTGACTCCTCCATTTTGGGGGTAATGCTGTAATCAATTGTTTGTATTCTTGGATTGAGCAGACCTTCCCGTACAATTCTGATAACTCCATGAAGGACATAACTCTACCATTCCAATTTACAATATCATTTAAGAACAAAATACCCTTTTCAAACTTTCCCATAAATACAGGTATTTTATCAACCAGCACATGAGATCAGCCATAATATTTGTTCTATCTTTTCAGGGGGGTGAAATTTAAAAATTGTAGCCAGCTCTGCAATGCTTGTTTGAAAAAGAGAGATACGTTTTTCAACGTATCATTTTCAATTAATCGAAAATGAGACTTGGCAATCTGCAAAAAAGGCAATTTTTAAACAATGGATGAGCCTTTCTTAGTAATCTAATTGAGAACCATTTGGGGTTCAAATAAAACTTTTGAATGAGTGAAGCTTTTAGAGAGGTTTAGCGCTTTTATATTTAATAATCTCAACCCAACCCAATTCATATTCATTATATAGATAGGCACGTTTTATTTTGTTTGGTTTAGTGTCCCAGATAAAGCGAAATATTTTTTGCTTATATGATTTGAAAAACAAATCATCAGGAGTAGGCAGTGCCATAAGTAAGTGAGTAAACAGATATGACTAAGGAGTTAATCAGGGCAATTTATAGACAGGTATTTACCTCTCCATGCTTGCAGGATCTTGTCTAAGTTTTCTATTAAAACTCATTGTGGAAAGCTTATTTCTATCTTTTGTGATATGAATACCGAGTATGTCTACTTCACCATCAGCCCATTTCTATCCTTCTTAATGAGTTTGAGCCAATCAGTTGTGTTGTGACAAGGTAGGGGGGTATACAGAAGATAGGGCTATTTGGTAAAAGACCAAGTCCATATTATGGCAAGAACAGCTCAAATAAGCAAAGAGAAATGACAGTCCATCATTACTTTAAGACATGAAGGTAAGTCAATACGGAACATTTCCAGAACTTTGAATGTTTCTTCAAGTACAGTGGCAAAAACCATCAAGCGCTATAAAAACTGGCTCTCATGAGGACCTCCACAAGAAAGGAAGACTCAGAGTTACCTCTGCTGCAGAGGATAACTTCATTAGAGTTACCAGCCTCAGAAATTGCAGCCCAAATAAATGCTTCCGAGTTCAAGTAACAGACATATCTCAACATCAACTGTTCAGAGGAGACTGTGTGAATCAGGCCTTCATGGTCAAATTGCTGCACAGAAACCACTCATAAAAAGGACACCAATAAGAGGCTTGTTTGGGCCAAGAAACATAAGCAATGGACATTAATTAGACCAGTGAAATTTGTCCTTTGGTCTGGAGTCCAAATTTGAGATTTTTGGTTCCAACCGCAGTGTCTTTGTGAGACTCAGTGTGGGTGAACGGATGATCTCCACATGTGTATTTCCCACCGTAAAGCATGGAGGAGGTGTTATGCTGTGGGGGTGCTTTGCTGGTGACACTGTCTGTGATTTATTTAGAACAAAGCACACCATCTGGTTTGGGCTTAGTGGGACTAGCATTTGTTTTTCACAGGACAATGACCCAACACACCTCCAGGCTGTATAACCAAGGAGAGTGATGGAGTGCTGCATCAGATGACCTGGCCTCTACAATCCCCCGACCTTAACCAAATTGAGATGATTTGGACCTCAGAGTGAAGGAAAAGCAGCCAACAAGTGCTCAGCACTTGGGAACTCCTTCAAGACTGTTGGAAAAGCATTCCAGGTGAAGCTGGTTGAGAGAATGCAGAGTGTGCAAAGCTGTCATCAAGTCAAAGGGTGACTATTTGAAGAAACTCATATATTTTGATTTGTTTAACACTTTTGGTTACTACATGATTCCATGTGTTATTTCATAGTGTCTTCACTATTATTCTACAATGTAGAAAATAGTACAAATAAAGAAACACACTTGTATGTATGTATAGGTGTTCTAAAACGTTTAACCAGTAGTGTGTGTATATAAATATAAATAAATAGTGTGGCCGATGCCGCCCCTCAATTTCTGATTCTCCTCTGGGTGCAATATTAAGTGCGCCTAGAGGCTATTTAGTGTGCTTTAAATCAAATTATTTAAAGCATAGCCTACGAAGTGCATACTCAGAAGCACAGAGCAAGTTATATTTCTAAGAGAGCTGCTGGTATGGTGTAAATGAAACTAGGCTGCATTACACGGAGCCCTGCCCTGCTATGCTCTGCTCTTGCTGATCAAAAACATTCAGTGCTGCTTAATCAATGGCTGTGCTGTGTAGGGCTACAGTGGAAATTCAGGAGGAGAGTCAAAGGTTTCTTCCGTAAATCTTTTTTTTTTTTTATTAGGCCTAGTCCAAAAATTGCACCTTTGCGCAGACTAGGCCTAGCTTATGTTCTGTTTAGTTAGAGAAGGAAAGTGCAAAGATGAGAAGGAGGTCCGGAGGTCAACATTGATAGCTTGCTACTACTATACTGAACAAAAATAAAAAATGCCACAAGCAACAATTAACGATTTTACTGAGTTACAGTTCATGTAAGGAAATTGACGTTGGAGGTGGCTTATCGTAGATAAATTACCATTAAATTATCTGGCAACAGCTCTGGTGTACATTCCTGCAGGCAGCAAGCCAATTGCACACTCCCTCAACTTCAGACATCTGTGACATTGTGTTGTGTGATAAAACTGCACATTTTAGAGTGACCTTTTATTGTACCGGCCCAAGGTGCACCTGTGTAACGATCATGCTGTTTAATCAGTTTATTTATATTCCACACCTGTCAGATGGATGGATTATCTTGGCAAAGGAGAAATGCTCACTAACAGGGATGTAAACACATTTGTGCACAACATGAGAGAAATAAGCATAAGCTTCTTTCTGTGCATATGGAAAATGTCTGGGATCTTTTGTGAAACATGAGACCAACACTTTACATTTATATTTTTGTTCAGTATATTATTGATTTTATTAAAGTCCATATGTTTCTTGCCCATAATATATTTATCAGAGTTAATGATTAGAGTAACTTAAACTGTGGTCCTGAAGCTTCAAGCAGCACAATCAATCAGAAATGGATTGCTCATGAAAGTAGGCATAGTTCATTTAAACTGTCTTCATTTTAATGAAGCTTTACTAACAACAAGAGGGCTTTGTGTTGGAGCTTATTTCTTCCGATTTAAGAAATAAGAGGTAGGCCTACCTGTTTGACAGATGTAAATTAGGCTATAGGCAGCTATATCCATAGATTTGTGGGTCAATTCCTACACCCACCACGCACTCTTTAAATAGCCTACCTCCGTGTCAGTGAAGGGCTTTTAAGTTAAAACCAAGACTCGAATTGAGGGGGCATGAGAGGGTATGCCATCCTCTTTATTATTATTAAAGCACATGCCTACCCCTTGTTAGCTTAAGATGTTGAATAAGATAAAATGATTCCAATTATATAAAGTGATCTATAACAACGATTTGGTCTGCAATGCTTTATACTAAAAACAAGCTGTAAAATACCCGGGAAAGACATGACTCCGATGGATTGAGTTAAGCCACAAAAGAAGAATAGCCAGCAGTTAAAGCTTGCATTTTTCTGCGTCGGTAGGCCTACTCTTTCTAGGGTGGAAAGGTAGACGCAACTTTTGAAAGAACCATGCTCAGATTCCTAATTACGTCTCAGATTTAATTATTTGCAAACAGGGACAGTTTTATTGCAAACAACACACACTGATTTGGCATTGGAGAAATATAACATGAACACATGGGCCTCGCTCTGTCCATTCCTAGCCTGTAATTCCGGTCAATTGTATGATATTAAAATATTCCGCTAATATATACAATTACGTATAATTGCGTGAAATGTTTAAAATATATTTTCTCGGACCTGTAAATACGATAGATGCATGCAATGCTTTTACTATAAAGGAGATGTTTTCACCCACAACTATCTGACTACCAAAATTCCTGCTTTACCATGTAATGCTTACAGGACGAAGAACAGTTTCTAAAACTGCATGTCAAGGGCTTTTGTCCGGCCAAGAAGTGAGGGTAAACGGTAGGCATGTTCTCATTATTATTATTTTGGGTATAGGGGAGGGTCACTTGTTTTTCCCCCCCAAAGCGTTCAGAGAGGGTTTAGCTGAAGGGATTTATATTTAGCTGAAGGGAGGGACATAGTTTTCCTTCAGAGGTTTCGATTTTCTCCATGTAACCCTCATTATAAATAAAGTGTACTCCCTTAAAATATACTAAATAGTGTATCAGATTTACGTACAGAATAATACGAAAGGCTTTGAGTCCACGTTGCAACAGAATATAGCTCAGACTACATCGATTCAATACTTGGGTGTTTGATGTACTTTAAAAAACAAACACCTACCTACCGGTTTGTCCTCTGTAATTGCGTGCCTTTGTTTGCTGAAATACAATTTTTTCTTCAAATAAATGTTACTGAAATACCACCACCGACTGTTTTCTTGTTGAGATTTAACTGGCATATGCCAAAAAAATAAACATTTTGTATTCACGCTGCCCTTGCCTATGAATGAGGACTCAACTCTTTTGCCAGTTCACCTTACCCATTTTGTGAAATGAGTCCTCTTGCATTCACATTGTTATGTTTAGAAAATAGCCAATATCTGTTTCCAACATTCACTCAATGCACAAAATGCAGGACAAGCTATTCAATCAGAATGTGTTATGGACTGCTAGATACACCTACTTACATTTTGGAAGCTAATAGATTGCATTTAATTAAAAAAATTGATATAAAATAATTGTAATCAGAAGATACTATAAACATGTACATGTTTATAGTTAACAGAATAAATAGCAATACAATAACTTCAGAATAAATAATGCTGTAATTGAAAAGTGTACACCCAAGGTATGCTACTGCCCCTTTAAAGCTAGAACATATTTTGTACCCAATGTTGTGATACTGTCCAAATGTCTTCACACACTATTCAAACCCCATAATCAATAAACAGTTTATGAAGCTGTCTATAGATCACATATTGCAAACCAAAAAATTGAACTCCACAATTAGGCATTTCTGGGAGTCCTTGACTATCGCTGATCAATATCCAAAAAAACAGCACACATTTCTTCCCGTGAACCTGCAGGATATTCTCTCTTGTGGCACCAACGTGAGGATTTATGGCAAGAGAAACGGTAAGCAGTAGGCTAGTGTGTGGTGCGTGAAAGTTGCGTTCACATTGTCCTAAAAACGGGACAGGACCGAGTTTCAACAAACAAAGGCATGCAACTACAGAGGATAAACATAGGTGGGCGTTTCATAAGTTATTTCTTTATATTGACCTTGAGCAAATCGATGTAATCTGAGCTACCACAAAGCCTGCATCGGCTCCACTGGGGTAGTTCATCAGAAACTTCCTTCACCATGGAGTAGAGTTTAGTCCGCTAGCGAAGACAGAGACTGCCAAGGAAAAGCAAATGTTCACCAATCAGGTGTTGTAAGATTGTGTTTCTGGGATAAATTATAGTTACCACAGGGGTCGCTTGCAACCAGTGCCAACAGTCCACTCACAATGTACAGGGCATACATTTTGACCAACCTTAGAGAGGTAAATAAAATAAAATTTAAAAAGTTAATCAATAGATGTTCATGTACAGTAGCCAACTAGTTATAGTGGAAATAAGTTTCCAACCTAACTTTCGATGAGGTAACTCAACCCCGTCCATAAATCTCAATGAACAGAGTTGCGTTTACTCGGCTGTCCATCCCTACCCTATTGTTGTTGATAGACAATATATTAACTAATCCTAAAATGTTACACATTATTCATCTTCTTAATGATCCAAATCTATGTCACTTACCTGTAGAGCGACCTTGTCGTGAAGACAAGAGGAGACCGCTTTCAACTTGATTTTATGTCGACATCGCTTTCATGATCGTGTCAAGTGACCTGTTGTCTCAGAAGCGCATGCTCAATCTTTTCTAGAACGTCGACGACTTTTTTTTGCTCGATTAGATTCTTCATCAGCAGTTGCGCATTGTTTTGGTGGTTCTTAGCACCTCACTTCACTGCATTCATTCAATTTATTCTCAGAAAAGCTGAAAATGTGACAGCGAAAATAAAGAGGTACGCAGTTAAAGTTAAAGTTATACAGGTATGTTTGTTAGCTAAATACGTTCAAACGTTCGAAGTTCAAGCGTTCAAACTGCAACATGGGTTCACAAGCAACAACAATAACAGGCAGGGGGCGGGTACGCTTATTGCTAACTGGCTAGCTACCTAAGTTAGTTAGTTAGCTTGCTAGCCATACATACACACGTAGCCCAAGACAAATATATTGTAGAAGTGCAAGGCAAGCCATTATTTACTGATTATTAAGGGCTACCTTTATGTAATGTTAAAGACTGCATTTATTCCTTGCAATTTAAGTTTGATAGGCAGCTAGTCAGCTGAATCCGCTAGCTTGCTAACGTTGATAGTAATTTTAGCAAGCTTGCTAACTAGCTACCAAATATTATACAGAACTAACCCTGTGGCTGTCTACGTTATGTCAACTAGTTAAATGTCAGGACCTGCTAACTTTATAACTTTACCACAACGCTAGACTAGAAGAGTGACAATTTACAAGATTCTGCGTTAGTAGCTACCTGAGTCGACATTAACTACAGTACAGTAAATAACTGTAATATTTGGTGACCAAAATAACAGCTATGCCTGCTGTACCAAAACATCTTACTTAGCTATATCCAACTGTTCATTACTGACAGCTACACACGTGCCTGTAAAATTGTTAATTTCTATAATAATCGATTTCTGTTTTCTAAGTTGGCCTTCTAGAACTCAATTTATCGTCCTTGTTTATGTCTGCTCATCTACCATTGAGGCTTTTGTTTAACCCTTCCACCTCAAATAAACCAGGAGCATCATCCCTGTCCCATGAGCAGCGAGCTGGGCTTTCTGCCTGCCATGTACTCATTCCCTGGCTTAATCAATGTCCCTGAAATGGGGATCAATATTGGCCCTGCAAATACCCGTCAACACCTACCGGGAGTGTCGCCCCCAAGCACGTGAGTAGAGTCTACTGATGGGAGCGCTGCACAATACACACAGATGTAACAACCATGTGCTTTGCAGGAGATTTGCAAGACTCAGACTTGCTAGCATGTTGTCATTACATTTATTGTTATTTCTTCAGGAGTTGGGAGAGAAGATGCCTGAGAAAGCACAGGAGGAGAACAGATGATGAGTGAGTTAAGAATAGGAAAAATCTATAAAATGAACAGCAGTGTTTATTCTGCAGCACATGTTAGTTTCAAAGGACGAAATATTTACTCCAAATCAATATGTGTTTGTTCTCCAGAGGATGCAGTGCCAAAAAGAGGAGGCTGATGGGAGATGCAGGATGTGATCCTTTGGATGACCTCAGCCATAATGTGTGTCAGATCTGGCCACCAGGTAACAATGGCCCCCCTCTACCTGAATCAGCCAGCCAAGCACCTCCCCAGCACTGCCTGGGGACTCAGAACCTGGGGCTGCCCATATCCGGGTCTCCCTCCCGTCTGGTCCGTCCAGAAGCAGAAGGCTCCTGCATCGAGGTGGAGTCTGCTCATAGAAGACTGCAGGAGATTGAGGAAAGGTTAGCTATGAGAGACCTTATGAGGGCAATGTGGGAGATTCCAGTTTCTGTTATTGTCCATAACTCATCATAATTGCAATGTGCATTGGTACTGACTAACTTGTATTAGCATTACCACCATTTGTTTTGTCTTCACCATGCACTACACACTCTGCATACACACTGTCATACAGTGAAGTTAATATTTTTCTCTCAGGATCAGTCTGGAGGATGATGATGATGACCTGGATGTGGAGCCAGCACCCAGGCGGCCAGTGCTGGTGATGTCTGACAGTCTGAGGGAGGGGCTTCAGCGTGGCATCAGTGACATTCTCCCCCACACTGTGGCCCAGTCTGTGTAAGTACTCCTCTCCTTCTCATCCCGCACCTCAGAGGAACATTTAACTCAAGTACTTACCTACCTGCAAGGTTTGATGGTAATACATACCCAAATTCTGCTCTCGAGGATTTCGCAGAAAAGAACACGTGGCACTTTAAAATCTGCAGTAAATATACTGATCACATTGTTACAATAATCTATTTTCTTTGCTGTTACACTAAATCTATCCAAATCAATGTAAGCACTCAAGGGTATGGTCATTTAAAAGATGGCTAGTCATTATTAGCCTGGTTCTGTATGGAATGCAGGCACATAATAATTTTAAAAAATTGGTGTGAACAAATCATGTGCTGTTACCACCAACTGAAAAAGTTGATAGCATCAGTGCCAACAGTGGGAAAAGTTAGCGTAGAACCTTAACCCGTCTGTCATGGTAGCCAGTAGTGAATAAATGTTAGAATTTAGGGAGGTGTCCACTATTTGTTTCTCTTTTTCAGTCCCGTTGTCTCACCTGTTTCTCTCCTGTTCCCGTAGGAGCCACTCCTGTATGGAGCTGGTTGTATGGCGCCTCCCAGAGGATGCGCTGTCTCGAAAGCTGAAAGACTCCCTGCAGAGGAAGCAGCAGACTACCAGCAGGCAGCCCCCGACCCCCAGTGCCCCTACCACTCAGATTCCCCTCACCCCCACAAACCCCTCAGGGGAGACGTACTCCCCTCTGTACTGCAGCCCAGGGGCCGGGGCCCACAGCTCTGGAGACGAGGACATGGAGCTGTAGGGCTTTTGAGACCCAGCATCAGGAATGCCCAGAGTAGCTACAGGTCTCAGCCTTGGTTCACTTGGTTGGACCCTCAGAGAAGCCATGGAGAGACAGAAAAAACTGCATAGACAGATCCAAAACTTCACAGTGATATGAACGTCTGCTTTGGATCAAGACCAGGCTGTTGGGCAGCATGGCACATGTATACCACTTGGCCAAAAGAGGGCAAGTACCCACTTTCTTTGTGTTACAGTCAGATAATACTGGATGTAAATAGCAACTGCCTCTAAAAAACAACTTCTCATTTAGAAAACAGCCCTATGTGTCATCAATATGAGTCAGAAACATTTATTCTACTGTCAAAATTGACTACAAAGTGTAAATAAACTCAGTCTCATCAAAAATAGACTTGTGGTCGTGACTGCATCACAATGTAAATGAATGTTGGGTTTGTTGTCGTTTTTTCTTCTTACCCAGAGTGGGAAGAACTCATGGATACAATTGTTATGTCTGCGTGCAGTTTGGAGATGATGGAAGTTAGCATGTCGTTATCTTTTTTTCTGGAAGTCTCCAGGTCAGAGTATGTGAGCGGAGCTTGAGTGGGGTGAGGAGCTGACCGTGCCCATTTGACTGGAGCATAGAGCGAGATTCCCAAAGGCTGGAGCATCAGCCTTCTCGCTCCAATAGCGCTCACTTCACGAGCTCAGGACATGCATGGCCCAGCATGCATTTGTAGGCTACTTGTGTGCTGCTATATACCCTTGCTTTAGCTACTGTCATGGAGTTCACTAAATACTTTCATAAAGAAACTGATAAAACACACAGATGCAAAATCAAGGTGACTTACAAAGATGAGGAGCAGGAAAGGGAGTGCAGTGATGTAGTGTCCTCAACTAAAGAGTCATTGTGGAATCTGAAAAGACACGTATCCCAAAAGCATGATGGTGTACTTACTATGTGCACATGCTAACAGAAAGGAATGAGGTGGGTAGCTGGCAAAGTGTGTCATTGTATAAAAGTATTTATAAACCAAAAATCTGATCTCTTAAATGTTTTGTAAAAAAAAATATATTATCTATACAATAGGCCATCGTTGATTTTGGTCCAATAGGCCTGGCATATTCCCGCTTTCAAGGAGCTTTCTGTTTTGACTGGGTTATTTTGCCTGAACCTTTAGGCCTACCTATATATTTAAAAAAATAAATACATCTCTGCCCAGCCTGGCAAGAGTGGCCAAAAGGGTGTTTAGCATCCCAGTGGCTCTGCAACCGCGGAGAGGATATTCTCCGCTGCTGGCCTGCTCTCCAGGCACTATCGCATGAGCCTGAAGCCACAAACTGGCCAATCTCTTGTTTCTAAAAATGAATTCAAAGGCACTGAGTCTAATAAGGCATTTTTATTTCATTTGTATTTCATTCTAAGTAAGTCACAGCCAATATGCACAATTTAATGGCTATAATGATTTAATACAATGAAATACTGAGCGCTTTATGTCCCTACCAGCCTAGTGTTGCACTCGCAAATGCTTCACAATGTATTTCTTTGTAGGCTATAGCCTTGAAATAATAAAAATAATATAGGAGTGCCAGAGCGACTGCACACCTCAGCTCACATATTCTGCTCCAGGTAGTACAGTAGCCAGCTCCTCACAACAGCAGGGAAATAGACCTTCTAACTACTCTAAAGTTGGGTGATGTTGGTCATTTTCAGTGCCTTCAGAAATGATTCACACCCCTTTACTTTTTCCACATTTTATTGTGATATAGCCTGAATGGAAAATGGATTCAATTGAGATTTTGTATCACTGGCCTACACATAATACCCTACCTATCATGTCAAAGTGGAATTATATATATTTTTTTTTTAAACTTTTACAAATTATTACAAAAATTCAAAGCTGAATCAATAAGTATTCAATCGCTTGGTTATGGATAGCCTAAATAAATTAAGAGTAAAATGTCACATAAGTTGCATGGACTCTATGTGTAATCATAGTGTTTACATCATTTTTGAATGACTACGTAATTTCTGTACCCCACTAATAGAATTATCTGTAAGGACCCTCAGTCGAGCAGTGAATTTCAAACAAAGATTCTAATGAAGGGCACCTATCGGTAGATTGGTAAAAAATTAAAAAGCAGACATTGAATATCCCTTTGAGCATGGTGAAGTTATTCATTACACTTTGGATGGTGTATCAATACACCCAGTCACCAAAAAGATACAGGGGTCCTTCCTAACTCAGGTTCCGGATAGGAAGGAAACCGCTCAGGGATTTCACCATGAGGCCAATGGTGATTTTAAAACAGTTTAATGGCTGTAATAGGAGAAAACTGAGGATAGATCAACAGCATTGTAGTTACTCCACAATACTAACCTAAATGACAGAGTGAAAAGAAGGAAGCCTGTACACAACACAAATATTCCAAAATGTGCATCCTGTTTGCAATAAAGCACTAAAGGAAAACTGCAACAAAAAAAATGTGGTAAAGAAATGAACATTATATCCTGAATACAAAGTGTTATGTTTGGGGCAAATCCTCTTTAGGTTGTTCCTCTTACCACTCTTTTCAAGCATGGTGGTGGCTGCATCATGTTATGGGAATGCTTGTCATCCGCAAGGACTAGGGATTTTTTTAGGATAAAAGAAACGGAATAGAGCTAAGCACAGGCAAAATTCTAGAGGAAAACTTGGTTCAGAGTCTGCTTTCTAACAGACACTGGGAGACAAATTCACCTTTCAGCAGGATAATAACCTAAAACACAAGGCAAAATATACACAAGTTGCTTACCAAGACGACCTTGAATATTCCTGAGTGGCCTAGTTACAGTTTGGACTTAAATCAGCTTGAAGAATTTAAAAAAGAATAATATGCAAATATTGCACAAATACCCAGATGTACAATGCTCGTAGAGAATTAATTTGCAAACATTTAAAAAAACATGTTTTCACTTTGTCATTATGGGGTATTGTGTGTAGATGGGTGAGGAACTGTTGAAGGATCTTTATCAATAATGACTAAATAATGTATACATTTGGTGAAGAGTTATAACTTACAGATTTATATGCTGTCGGTGGAAGAATATGTTGGTACATAGGCCAAGAGGAAGGGTCAACAGACAACTCGTGATCACAGTGAAACTAACAACAGGAAATATGTCTGGTCCCCAACCAGGGAGGGGAGAAACCTTTGGGCGTGCAGTAGATTGTGTAACATATGGTAACATAAGATAAGCAATGTGTATGTGTTGGAATGGAATTGAAAAGCAGCTTTGTCATTGTCTTGGAGGAGGAGGGACATTTATGACGAAATGAGAGGTATATAAACCAATGTACATGAAATGATGGGTAGAGCTCTTGGGAATAAACGCTATTGATTAATACTGAGACTTGATTGTTGTCTATTTTCTGCAAATAAGAACCTCACAAATTCTTAGAAACGGACAAAGTGTTTTGCTTTGTTATAATTGAGTTGGTTAATGAACATATTGGAATTGAATTCATCTAACAGGAACACAAATAAATTTAAATTTCTGCTGTAACACAACAAAATGTGGAATGTCAAGAGTTGTGAATACTTTCTGAAGGCACTGTATAGTGTTACAAAGCTATAAATGGTCATCAATATTTTACAAATGAATGAGGCTAGCATGAAAGTAGATAAAGAGCTTCATTGCCAAAATCCTGAACTATCCCTTAAATTAAATGTATTTATTGATAATTAGAAACAATATTCTATCCATTTCCTCATTCTGTCCCGTTGTCGCACAAAGATGTATAGAGATAACGTTGTATCTGTCCCATTATGTCGTCTGAGTGTACGGGCAGCACCATTGAGACAGATACAACGTTGTCATCTATGTGACAACGGGACAGAATGAGGAAGCGAACCTCGTTTCTTATGATTATCAGTCAAATTCATAAATTCATAAAAATATTGATTAAATGTTGTAAAGCTATAAATTACCAAACACCCAGCTTTGGAGTAGCTAGGTCTATTTCCCTGCATTTGAGAGGAGTTGGCTACTGTACCTGCAGACTTACAGCAATTGTGCTAAGCTAACGATATGCTAACTTTAATGAACTCCAAACTGCATGCAGAGACTTAAAAATCTAACTCTGGGTAACTAGAAAAAGGACCTAAATCTTGCAGTACCACTTTGTCTACTATGATCCAGGAAAATATGTAATTGTAAAAATTATAGCAAGGACCACAAAGCCACAGTAATTTTATGAAGGCACCTTTTAAAGGGATCGTTTGTGATTTTGGCAATGAAGATCTTTATCTACTTCAGATGAACTCGTGGATATCATTTCTATGTCTGCGTCCAGTATGAAGGAAGTTAGAGGTAGTTTCACGAGCCAATGCTAACTAGCGTTAGCGCAAAGACTGGAAGTCTTTTGGATCAGCTAGCATGAAAGTAGATAAAGAGCTTAATTGCCAAAATTCTGAACTATCCCTTAAATGAAATGTCTATGTTGAAGCTTTAAGACCAGTGGCAACACACGTCAAGCGTTTCTGATGTTTGGGAATTGTCTAGTACCTTATGTTCTAACTCTAATGTAACAACTGTTTCATAGCAGACTGCTTAGCCTATTTGGAGAAGTCTCTGTTTTGTTGTAGTTACATTAAATGCAAGTAAATATGATCTGTGCTTAGCCAATGCATTGGTTTACAAAGGACAAGGATGTCATTCATTCGACTTTATTCAAAGGGAAGAAGGGGCATTGATCTCCGATAATGTCAGTATGAAAGTTTTATACTCATCTTTTAGCCCCAGTTGGGTTATGTTTTTAAGAACGGTTACTGTTTAAAGGTGGTTTGGTCCTTGTTTCCGCATTCGAGAATAAAGTTGGTCTTCCTACATTAATGTGAAAAATAATGAATGTACTAAAATTCACCATCATTGTACACTTTGATTGTATCCTCTCATATGCACCTTAACAGAAACATTGGCTAGTTGAGTGGCTAGTTGTACTTTATCTGTTTCTAAATCAATTCTTTATTGCTTATGGTGTTCATGTACAATGTTTTAATGCCAAAGGGACAACAGTACATACAGTATGAAAACATCACAGATGTTAAATAGTTAGTTTATTCCAGGTCCTAACAAAATAGTGTACACTCACTAGCCAGTTTATTAGGTACACCACCCCGTTCACAAAAATGGATCACGTGGCTGTGGATTGGTATATAAAGCAGGCAGACATGCATCAAGGCATTCAGTTACTGTTCATTTGAATGGTAGAATGGGGAAAAACCAGTGACATAAGCGACTTGGAGCGTGGTATGATTGTCCGTGCCAGGACGATCCAGTATCTCAGAAACGGCCACCCTCCTGGGCTATTCAGGCACGACAGTGTCTAGGGTTTACCAAGAATGGTGCGACAAACAATAAACAATCAGTCAGTGGCAGCCCTGTGGGCGAAAACAGATCGTTGATGAGAGGTCGAAGGAGAATGGCAAGAATTGTGCATGCTAACAGGCGGGCCACAAACAGACAAATATTGGCGCAGTACAACAGTGGTGTGCAGAACGGCATCTCGGAACTCAGAACTTGTCGATCATTTTCACAGGTGGGCTTTTGCAGCAGACAACCACACCAGGTTCCACTCCTAACCGCTAAAAACAAGAAGAAACCGCTCCAGTGGACACACGATCACCAACACTGGACAACTGAGGAGTGGAAAGCATCACCTAGTCCAACAAATCCTGGTTCCTGTTGCGTCATGCTGATGGCAGAGTCAGGATTTGGCATAAGTAGCATGAGTCCATGGACCCATCCTGCCTGTTGTCAATGGTAAAGCCGTTCAATCTACAGCAACTGCATGACACCATTGCTTCAGCATGGACCAACATACCTGTGGAACGTTTCCAACTTGCCCCAAAGAATCCAGGCTGTTCTGGAGGCAAAGGGGGGTCCGACCCTGTACTAAATAGGTGCACCCAATAAACTGTCCTGTGAGTGTACATTGAGCATAATAATTACAATAGCTCTGTTGCAACATAGAAAGAAACTGACACAAGATTACTTTCTTCTTCAAATGGTCCTAATTTCAGCTTGATCCCACTGCCTAAAGAGTCACAGCTCCGGAATAGGCACTATGCAGACATGTCAGTTGGTTCATCAAACATTCACTCAGTCCCCAACCTTTAGCCTAGCAGTAAGACTTAATTCCTCCAAAGGCAGAAGAATGCCAACTTAACCCATTTTGACCTTGAGGCCATTTACCCTGATCATGTAGTGTAATCCTTTTCAGGAGTACCTTGAAATGATTTGAGATTGCTGTCCTCCAGTAATTTATTTTACAAACACACACACGTCATCTGGCAAAGCTCACAATCCTTCACCCTGTACTGTCCTGGAACGGGAACGACTCCAAAACTGAGTGCATTCCTGGGATGGTGTGATCTGATTGCATAAGAATTACAGATAGAATATACCTATTACTCCAGAGAATACTTTCAACTTTTCAAAAATGTCACCCACCACCAAATGTCTCCTTAGTGACACATCATAAACCATGCCAACACAAGGATACACTGAAGGATGTTTTACACAGTGATGGAAAAAGTACACAGTCATCATACTTGAGTAAAAGTAAACATATACTACCGTTCAAAAGTTTGGGGTCACTTAGATTTTTTTTAATTTTTTTTAAGAGAAAATACCGTATGTCATGCTCTATAAAGGATTCATAAATGTGGCATAACTGTGTGGCATAACAACCCATGGCAAATGTGACATAACCCACTTTGTCAAATGTGACATAACCCACTTTGTCAAATGTGACATATCCCACTTTGGCAAATGTGACATATCCCACTTTGGCAAATGTGACATAACCCACTTTGTCAAATGTGACATATCCCACTTTGTCAAATGTGACATAAACCAGTGCTTTTTAAAGAGTGACATAAGCACTGCTTAATAAAGGCTTCACAAAGCTAGATGAGACGATCTATAGATTATAGACCTATAGCCTTGTCATGTTATACTCGTAAAATGTTTCTACGATGGGCGGCCTAACAATGTTTACGACATTGAGCCTTATATAGGTGTCTGACTTCAAAGTAAGTACAGCCTCTTATGATATAAAGCATTTATGTACAGACATAATGCGATACATCTCATCTAAAATGTGGACTCGTGTTTGCCAAAAAGCACCTGGAAGAAAGATGATCATCAAGACTTTTGAAAAAAAAATATTTGGACAGATGAGACAAAAGTATAACTTTTTGGATGAGATGGGTCCCATTATATCTGGCGAAAACCAAACACTGCATTCCACAAGAAGAACCTCATACCAACGGTCAAGCATGGTGGTGGTAGTGTGATGGTTTGGGAACCTTTTCTGACTCAGGACCTGGACAACTTGCCTTAATAGAATGAACCAAGAATTCTGCTCTATCAGAAAATTATACAGGAGAATGTCAGGCCATCCGTCTGTGAGCTGAAACATTGCTGTGTCGTGCAGCAAGACAATGATCCACAATCAAGTCTACATGAAAATGGCTAAAAAGCAACAAATGTGATGCTTTGGAAGTCTAGACCTAATTCCAATTGAGATGTTTTGGCATGACTTGAAACGAGCAGTTCATGCTTGAAAAGCCACAAATGTTGCTGAGTTGTACTTTTTTCACAGCACTGTATGTGTTCTGAGTAACAGAATTAAAATCGTCCATAGGCTGAATTTAGCATGCTGACGATCTCTGAGTGTCAATAAATATGTTACAAACATTCTGCCCTTTTACAAAGGTTCTCTCATGATCCACAGGCCACAGGGAGTGAGGGGTATTTGGATGGGTTGATGGACCAGCAAAGTGTGTGTGTGTCAGAGCCAAGTTTGGGATAACAACCAGGTGTTCCTTTTCTGTTCCCATGAGACCAGGGCTTAGGCCTAATTTCAAATCAGATGAAGCACTGACCCGCGATAGCAGACAGTGTTTTGGCTGTGTCGGAAGTGTAACTGTGTTAGAGCGACTGCTCGTCATTGTCACAAAGCCACACCCGTCACACCCGTCCCACTCGCGTTAAGTTCAGAACGGGAAAGTATAGACTATACAAAACTAATAATACTCCAATTGAAAATCATTAAACAAAATAACGAGGAAATAAAAAAACGAATTGTCACACACCAGATAGATGCATTGAAAGGTGTTGTTTTACAGGGTTTGCCATAGTAGTACAGAGCTCCTGGAGCAAATCAGGGTTAAGTGCCTTGCCAAGGGCACATCGAAAGACTTTTCACAGATTTCTCACTTACTGGCCCAATACCATAACCGCTAGGCTACCTGTCGCCCTAAATAATGAGGATCAGTCTAATCGAGGTGTAGATCTCACATTCCAGTTTTCAAACTTGTAAACAAGACTGCAGGGGATTTATCTTAATTCGACTGTGCAGCCAATGGCAAGGTCCGCTTTAGGTATAATACAGGGAGCAGCTTGTGGATTTGACAGCTCTCTAACGCAAACGCAATTCCACCTCCGACACCGCCAAAAAAAACAGGTGTCAGCTAGCGCAGATCTGATAGAATCTAGCCCTTGAATACAACCTGGACTCTCTGTGGTTGATCTTTCAGCGGGAGAGGGTGAATGTGACAAAGACCTGACTGAGTCCAGCAGCGCACAGTATGGCTCAAGTTATATTGTTGTGTGTGACTGTGCATGTTTGTGTACTGAGGAAGATGTAACTTGGTTCCAGGAGAAAGCCACATTCCATTCCTTATGTTGGGGGAATTCATCAAAGTAAGTTGTGCCTGGTGTAATGGGACTACCATGACTGCACTTTATGGAGCATGTGTCATCCTGCAGCATAGCATTTTGAGGAAGGTTGGGGTAAGGTCCAATATTGGCTACACACCCAAGAGGGAAAGAGGTTGGGCCCTCCTAGAAATGTTTTAGAGTATGACATGACAAGGTTGGAGATGCTTTGTGAAGCCTCAATTTAATATTATTTATAAAGCTTTTAATAAGCACTGGTTTATTTCACATTTGCCATTGGTGGTTATGCCACATTTATGAATCCTTTACAGAGCATGGCATACGGTTATAGATAATCCGTGACCCATTTATGTAGTGTTTATGAAGTCTTTATGAATGCTTTATGTATGCCTTTGTAAGTAGCACTTCATTTAAATCAGGACCCCAAATACTATTATTATTACTAAGTTATTACTATTAGTAGGACAGAGGATGTCATTGCCTGCCCACTCAATTGGCAGATGGAACTCACCGTCTCCAGGTAGGAACCAGCCAGCTCCATTGGGGCCCTGCCTAGAGGGGTCCTGCCCAATTGAGAGGGGCTGCAGGCATGGGCATGGGCCTGGTTCTCAGCACGGAGCTGTTTGACCCGGCTCTGGAGGTGACGCAGTAGCTTGAAGGAGGCCAGGTCTGAGGACCCGGGGGAGGTAGGGGCTTCCCCAATGTGGAGTGAGGGAGAGGAGGCTGATTGCTGAGCTCCAGAGTCAGTGCATTCCTAACCGGAGACAAGGAGATGGGAGAGGAGAGCAAACGGTTGGGGATTAGAGACAGACAAAGGAGAAGAGAAGGAGAAATTCAATCTAGGCCCTAAAGTAGTCTCTATGGTTACCAGATGTCAAATTCTTCTCAGGGCAGTACTGTATTTCAGCCCCTTTCTGATGTCCTGACTTATTTACATTTGTCCCGTATTTCAGACTTCCCATTCATTTGATGAGAATTGCATTCCAATTCGGAGGGGTGTGAACATGAAGGTAAGGTTAAGTTTATGGTTAGGGTTATTTCTATGGTTAGGGTTATTTCTAGGGTTAGGGTTATTTCTAGCGTTAGGGTTATTTCTAGGGCTAGGGTTATTTTTTAGGGTTAGGGTTATTTCTAGGGTTAGGGTTATTTTTAGGGTTAGGGATATTGATTAATTCGAGTTTGGTCATTTGAATTGGATGAAATTATTTTGATTTGTGTAGTTATTATTTTGGAATAAACTGATTGATTAATTTAATAATAATTTAATCCAACTCACAATAATACATTTACCCAAATCAAAAATAATAATTCCATCAACTCAAAATAATTTATTCCAACTCAAAATAATGTTTATCTAATTTAGGGCTAGATTCAATCAGATTTGCGTTAGCCAACACCCACATAGCTGGCGTTTTGACCGTGTCTGAGGTTGACCTGTGAAATATACAAGCGACTCCCGGCGTTATACCTATAGAGGACATTGCCACTGATTCACATTAGTAGGAATCCCATGCAGCCGTGTTTACAAGTTCTAACACTGGATTGTGTGACCTACACCTTGATTAGGCCGATATAAATCCTCATTATTTCGTTTAATGATTCTCAATTTGAGCGTCATTATTTCTATATAGCCCACACGCTCGTTCTGAACTTCTAACGCGAGTGGGACGGGTGTGGCTTCGTGACAATGACCATGAGCAGCCGCTTACCGATTTGACACCTCAATCTGCCAAAACATCAGCTATGCTTGATCTGATTGAATCTAGGCCTTAAATGAATCAATCAGTATAATAAAAATGTCACGCTTTTTGCCCTACCGTACTAACCCTAACTTTAACTGCACATTCTGTTAACCCCAGCCTTGACCAGCAACCAGTAAACTAAGCACAAAAAAACTTGTTGGAGTAGCTTCATGCTCAGGCTCCCGCAGGTTTTATATGGTGATGGTTACCCCAGTAATGCGTCTCATCTCTCCTTCCAGTTTCTCCAGCTTCCTCTGCTTCTCCTCTTGTGCCTTAGGTGCCTTTCTGCAACACAAACATACCCAGATATTATATAGTCTGTAGGAAGTACCTTCTGAGAGAGCATAACTAATGTGCAACTTTGATGGTTAATGACACTGTATAAACATATTAGTGCTAACAGTGTACAAACTACTGAACAGAACTGCTCTACAGTGTACAAACTACTGAACAGAACTGCTCTACAGTGTACAAACTACTGAACAGAACTGCTCTACAGTGTACAAACTACTGAACAGAACTGCTCTACAGTGTACAAACTACTGAACAGAACTGCTCTACAGTGTACAAACTACTGAACAGAACTGCTCTACAGTGTACAAACTACTGAACAGAACTGCTCTACAGTGTACAAACTACTGAACAGAACTGCTCTACAGTGTACAAACTACTGAACAGAACTGCTCTACAGTGTACAAACTACTGAACAGAACTGCTCTACAGTGTACAAACTACTGAACAGAACTGCTCTACAGTGTACAAACTACTGAACAAAACTACTCTACAGTGTACAAACTACTGAACAGAACTGCTCTACATATCTCAACCCCCCCTGAGATGATGATGATTATGATGATTTGTAAGAAGAATGGGACTACTAGTTAGTGAGTTAGACTCTAGGCTTAGTCTCTAGACATGCTGTCTCAAAATGGTAAAGTCAGTTACCTCCCCTTTAACAACTTTGCCTTGCACCTGTTGGTTGGCAAAAGTGAAAACACTGAACACAACAGAACACTTCCCAAAGTCAGTTAATGATACAACCTTTTCAAAGCCTGCACATCTTCATCAGAAGAAAATAAGGATGAAGGCCAAAAGTGAGTTTTAAAAGTCTACCCTGTGTAAATAGTGTGGGATTGTACGCTACACACCTCTCCAGTTCGGCTGTCAACTCCTCCTCAAACTTGCGTGCCAGGCGCGCAGTGGTCTGCTCCTTCCACTGTCCCATGCTCCTCTGCACCCGGCGCAGTTCCTGGTCTTTGGCCTGCAGCTGCCTGCGCAGGGACGCAGCCAAACCTCCTGTCTCGTCTCCTTCCTCCCGCACCTGGGCCTGCTGCAGATCGCTCAGCTCCTCAATGTGCTCCTGCAGCGTTAATATATGACTGTACACTCTGTGTGTGTGTGTGTTTGTGTGTGTGTGTGTGTGTGTGTGTGTGTGTGTGTGTGTGTGTGTGTGTGTGTGTGTGTGTGTGTGTGTCACACAAAGACAGTGAGATCCATACCTGAATGAGTGTCTCCTTCAGTGAGTCCAGAGCCTGCTGTCTCTCCGTCTCCATCTGTTCCCTCTGAATACGGAACTCCCGCTCCTAAAGCACACAAATGTGATTCTTAACAGCATGTGTAACGCAACATAAGTGTAAGCATGTTTGTACAGTGGGGCAAAAAAGTATTTAGTCAGCCACCAATTGTGCAAGTTCTCCCACTTAAAAAGACGAGAGAGGCCTGTAATTTTCATCATAGGTACACTTCTACTATGACAGACAAAATGAGAAAAAAAATTCCAGAAAATCAAATTTTTTTTAGGATTTTTAATGAATTTATTTGCAAATTATGGTGGAAAATAAGTATTTGGTCAATAACAAAAGTTTATCTCAATACTTTGTTATATACCCTTTGTTGGCAATGACAGAGGTCAAACGTTTTCTGTAAGTCTTCATAAGGTTTTCACACACTGTTGCTGGTATTTTGGCCCATTCCTCCATGCAGATCTCCTCTAGAGCAGTGATGTTTTGGGGCTATTGCTGGGCAACACAGACTTTCAACTCCCTCCAAAGATTTTCTATCGGGTTGAGATCTGGAGACTGGCTAGGCCATTCCAGGACCTTGAAATGCATCTTACGAAGCCACTCCTTCGTTGCCCGGGTGGTGTGTTTGGGATCATTGTCATGCTGAAAGACCCAGCCACGTTTCATCTTCAATGCCCTTGCTGATGGAAGGAGGTTTTCACTCAAAATCTCACTATACATGGCCCCATTCATTCTTTCCTTTACACGGATCAGTCGTCCTGGTCCCTTTGCAGAAAAACAGCCCCAAAGCATGATGTTTCCACCCCCATGCTTCACAGTAGGTATGGTGTTCTTTGGATGCAACTCAACATTCTTTGTCCTCCAAACACGACGAGTTGAGTTTTTACCAAAAAGTTATATTTTGGATTCATGTGACTAATGACATTCTCCCAATCTTCTTCTGGATCATTCAAATGCTCTCTAGCAAACGTCAGACGGGCCTGGACATGTACTGGCTTAAGCAGGGGGACACGTCTGGCACTGCAGGATTTGAGTGCCTGGCAGCGTAGTGTGTTACTGATGGTAGGCTTTGTTACTTTGGTCCCAGCTCTCTGCAGGTCATTCACTAGGTCCCCCCGTGTGGTTCTGGGATTTTTGCTTACCGTTCTTGTGATCATTTTGACCCCACGGGGTGAGATCTTGCGTGGAGCCCCAGATCGAGGGAGATTATCAGTGGTCTTGTATGTCTTCCATTTCCTAATAATTGCTCCCACAGTTGATTTCTTCAAATCAAGCTGCTTATCTATTGCAGATTCAGTCTTTCCAGCCTGGTGCAGGTCTACAATTGTGTTTCTGGTGTCCTTTGACAGCTCTTTGGTCTTGGCCATAGTGGAGTTTGGAGTGTGACTGTTTGAGGTTGTGGACAGGTGTCTTTTATACTGATAACAAGTTCAAACAGGTGCCATTAATACAGGTAACGAGTGGAGGACAGAGGAGCCTCTTAAAGAAGAAGTTACAGGTCTGTGAGAGCCAGAAATCTTGCTTGTTTGTAGGTGACCAAATACTTATTTTCCACCATAATTTGCAAAAAAAAATAAATAAATCATACAATGTGATTTTCTGGATTTTTTTTTCTCATTTTGTCTGTCATAGTTGAAGTGTACCTATGATGAAAATTACAGGCCTCTCTCATCTTTTTAAGTGGGAGAACTTGCACAATTGGTGGCTGACTAAATACTTTTTTGCCCCACTGTATGTACTGTATCTGTGTGCATGTGTGTGTATTTTAGTGAGTGTGTCCTGAACACACTTTGTCCCGGCTCAGCTGCTGAGTGCTGCGTCTCTGTAAGTCAAGCTCCTGCTGTAGTTGGCTGATTGACTGCTGCAACTGCTCTCTGAGGACCTGCAGGGTTTGGACTGCCTGGGCCACCGTAGGACTGCAGCACAGCACCAATATAGAGCCCCAACACCAAAATATTAGAATACACAGTATTATATCCAAATGCATATGCTGATAATGACATGTGTGCTTCTGTATGTGTATGAGAGAGAATATGAGTGTGCGTGTTTGTGCCTGTGTGAGATTACCTGTGTGGGAGCTGAAGGGAGCTCCCTACGGCCCCACTGTGTTCCAGCAGGTGCTGAAGATGCTGACACTCTGCCCCCATCTCCTGGGCCCAGTGTCTGTGCTGCTGCTCCAGCCTGGCTGTGGCCTGCTTGTGGATGTGCTCCCTCTCCCCCAGCAGCACCTGCAGTCTACCAGCCTCCTCCTCTGCTTGTTGGACAACCTGCTCCAGCCTCAACGATTCCCTCTCGCCCTCCTACGACCACAGCCCAGTCAGTTCACCATGTCAACCATACACTGGAAACCAGGGGTGAAACTTTCACTGGGGGTGGGGGGGACATGTCCCCCACATTCTGATATTGCATTTTTGTCTCCCCCAGTTTTATAATTGGAATGTGATAAACAACAAGGCAACGGTGTGCTTTAGGACCATGCAAACGCCTCCGAGCGGTCTGGTAGGCTTATCTGTGTTTATCTGACCGGATAAAACAAATACAAATAATAATAAGAAGAATTATGTTCCCCCCACTTCTAAAACCAAAGTTGCGCCACTCCTGGAAACTATACACTGTATGTAGTCGTCTCCAGATGTTAGTTTGTAAGGTGGTCGCTTGTCATCACCTGTTCCATGTGCCTGCGCAGTCTCTGTAGCTCAACCTGGTGCTTCTCTCTCAGGGACCTACGCATTGCAGCGAGAGCAGACGCCTGCTCACTCTGCTGCACAAGGCCCTCACTTTCCAACTCCTGCACTTTCTGAGAGGGGAGGGAGAGAGGAATGACATCTCTATTTCACACATGTTCAAGTATGAATTGGAAATGTGTAGTTTTGCATATCTCAACTCCCCCTGAGACACCATCGGAGAGGGGTCTGCCACCATCGGAGAGGGGTCTGCCACTATCAACAGTGACCCTGGAACAATTAGGGTTAAGTACCTTTTTCACCTTGTTGGCTCGGGTATTCGAACTACAACCTGTCGGTTACTGGCCCATCACTCTAACTGCTAGGCTACCTCCCGCCCTATCTTGGTTCTGCTTACTGTCCTCAGTTCTACCACTTTGCTTTGAAGAGCCAAGGCATTCCTCTTCTCTCTCTCAGTCTCTCCCCTCATTCTCTCCAGAGCCTCCCGGCCTTGCTCCTCCAGTATCCCACACTGCAACTGTAGAGCCGCTTCTTTCTCTGCCGCCCATTTCTTCCTCTCACGCTCTATGGTGCCGTGCATCTAAGGTAGAGAACAAGTACTGTTATCACATTTGTTTTACATTACATCTGACAGAAAAGGAGACAGAGGAAGTAGGAGTATATACCATCTCTCGAGCTTCCGCACACAGCTCCTCCTCTCGCCTCCTCATCACCTCCTTCTGCTCCTTAAGAGCCTCCCTCAGCTTCCACCACTCCTTCTCCTTCATCTGCAAAGGAAACTGTGAAACTGACCCAGGAACAGTATGGTGTGATTCTTTCAGAGGACAGGACAGCCTGAGATACAGACCTGGATGCAGCTCTGTATGGACTCAATGTGCTGTGTGTGAGACAGGGCCTGTTCTCTGAGAGAAACTGTTTTCTCTTCTTCAGCTTGAATATGAGCCTGGACACACAGCGGCAAGAACAACGTAAACGTTTGAATCCAATAGAGCACATAAAGGAAATATGGGGATCTTTGCTCATGTTAAATAAACCCAGTTGACGGAGCCTCTCACCTGCTGGATGTGTTTCTCATGAGACAGAGCCAACTCTTTTTTCAGCTGCTCCAGCTCCCGCTGCTAAAGGAGACAAACAAAACCACCCCTTACATACTGCACACATACACATTTAACTACATATGCTTTCACGCTATCATGCACACTGTGAGTTACCCACATTTATAATGGGTGAGAGCTGTTGTAAGATGGAGTTCGGACATTCACACGCACAGTCAAGCTGACTCATCCATCGACACTGTGTACTAAGGACTACCCAGCCCACACACCGTCTGCGTGAGTGCCTGCTCCTGGGTCTCTCTCAGGGAGATGCTGTGCAGCTTCCTCAGGCTACGGAGCTCCCCCTGGAGCCCATCTCTCTCTGCCTGCAAGGCACTCCTCTCCTCCTGGAACCCCAGCAGCTGCAGCTCCTTCTGGGCTACTATCCTCTCCACCCTGCTCTCACTCTCCCCCAGCTCTTTCTGTAGCTCACACACCTGCACCTCCACTGCCTGCGAGACAAAGGATGGGAGAGAGCGGTAGACTGTGAGATCTTAATACAGATAGAGGGTCAGAGGTGTGGTTATGATAAAGGGTAATAATACGGTAGACAGGTGTAGATGGTACCTCCTCCTCCTCCTGTTTCAGTCTGTGTTTCTCCTCCAGACATGCACACCTATCCCTCAGTAACTTCTCCTCCTCTGTTACACGCTGGAGCTCCTCGTGAGCTTCGTCCAACTTCTGACACACATGCAGAGAGACTAATTCAAACGCATTCAAAGCAGTGACTATCACTGTAATATGTTCTGAGCACCAGTCTAATGCTGTACCTCTTGCATAGAGTCCAGTTTGAGTCTAGAGCACCGCTGCTCAGAAAACAGCTCTGTCTTGGCACTGTTCAGCTGTCTGTCCAACTCCTCTCTCTCAAGGACAGACATACTGACACTGGTCACTCTCTGAGACAGTGGGGGAGGAGGTAGGGGGGAGAGGGCATGAAATGGTAATAATTAAATCATTTGAATGTAATAGAGGGAGGGGGGGGTGTCAAGCGGGCTAGAAAAAGCATGTGTTACCCTGTCCATGCAGGTCCCATCCGTTAAGGCAGTTCTGTGTTTACATAGAGCAGCCAGCTCCTCCTTCAGATCCCTGACCTCCTGCAAACAGGAGTCCCTCTGCCTCTGCAGCCGGCACAGCTGAGAACTACAATACACTCAATACATCACTGTGAATACAGCCTAATCAGCAATGGACATTATAGAGGTGAGTATAGAATAGGAATTGTAGACAGTACAAGCTGTTCCTAATAGTATTGTTTTGGCAAACTGTATTCTGTTTAAAGAGATACAGTGCAGTAACAGGGTTGATTATGTGGATACCTGGTGCTGTCTGCTTCTGCCTTGCTGTCTCTCAGGATGGCCTCCAGACTCCTCCCCTCCCTTTCCATCTGCTCTGCCCCCGCACGCAGCTGCTCCCACTCCTGCATGGCATGCTGGGACACAGAACACAGCACATCTCAGTGCTAGCCGTTGTCATGGATTCACAGGTCAAGGAACTAGTCACAATATGGAAGGTATTGTCTTGTACTTTTCTTTTCTGAAGAAGGTCAGTGAGGGACAGTTCAGTCTCACACAGCTGAGCTCTCTTCATCCTCAGCCTCTTCTCCTCCTTCTCACAGTCCTAAAACACAAACAAAGATAACTACACACAGACAACAAGACACAAAACTCACACATCCTTAGCATAATACTTGAACGTCAGGAAATATCAGGAGAGGTGAGTAGAGTGAGTAGAATCTCACCTGTCTGAGGGTAGCCAGCTCCTCCTCCATCTGTAGCCAGTCTGACCTCACCTCCTCCAGACGACCCCCAGGCCTCTGCTGAGTGGAGTCAGGGGTTTGAGAGACAAAGTATCAGGAGGGCTGTTTTTACACATCTCAGCTGGAGAATAACTGCTCACATGGAGTGAACAAGTGTTAACAAGCATATCAATCAACAGATGGCTTTCCCCATAACTAAGAGTCAATGGACATAAAGCCTCACTGTCTGCCACAGGAGTTATCGTTGGTTATTGTGCCAGCTCTCACCGTACACACATGTCCCCCTGTGTCCTTGTCAGGCCTACGTCTCCTCCTCCAGCGGACACAGCCCTCATCTGTGTCCTCATCATCATCATCCACAGAGAGCCCACACCTGATGACAGATACAATAGTGAAGGATATGAAACAAAGAATGGCTAGTCAGATTGTATTGCAGACTGACGTCACATCATTTTGTTGATTCAGTGAAGGCTACCTGTGAGTGTCTCTTCTGCTTTTGTGTGCTTTACGAAGAGGTAGACTGTCACTGGTCACTTTTCCATTGCTAGCTATCAGTGCTTCACAAGCACAGGACAAACAAACAAAGAAATATACTTTCACATTGGGTTATAGTGTAGTTAGTGGCATAATATCATTCAATAATCACGCCTAGTCCTGAACGTTTTACCTGGAGTAAACTTGAGATTCCTTGGCTCCAGAGTGGGTGTGTCATAGTCACTCTGGTCAGTGTCGAGACCATCCACGCGGCTGACAGACCGAATGGCTGACAGGTATCCTATGGTGACGTAAGACAGATCTTAATAATGTGAACTACTTAATTTTCCTTTTATTTTTTTTAAATTTATTTTTTTATTTTTTTATTTTTTTAATTTTACCCCTTTTTCTCCCCAATTTCGTGGTATCCAATTGTTGTAGTAGCTACTATCTTGTCTCATCGCTACAACTCCCGTACGGGCTCGGGAGAGACGAAGGATGAAAGTAATGCGTCCTCCGATACACAACCCAACCAAGCCGCACTGCTTCTTAACACAGCGCACATCCAACCCGGAAGCCAGCCGCACCAATGCGCCGGAGGAAACACCGTGCACCTGGCCACCTTGGTTAGCGTACACTGCGCCCAGCCCGCCACAGGAGTCACTGGTGCGCGATGAGACAAGGACAACCCTACCGACCAAGCCCTCCCTAACCCGGGCGACGCTAGGCCAATTGTGCGTCGCCCCACGGACCTCCCGGTCGCGGCCGGTTACGACAGAGCCTGGGCGCGAACCCAGGGACTCTGATGGCACAGCTGGCGCTGCAGTACAGCGCCCAAATACTTCATTTTCCTTCTGAATGGTGGTCATAGCCCCTAGCTCCTGCCTTTCACCTGGCCTGCTGTGGACGTGTTGCCAGACCTTCTCTGTGCGTACTGAGTCTAAGTCACTGTCTATGGTCACTGTGTCAAAATTCCACACAGGCACTCCTGGGGGAGACACGAAGAGGCTGCAGTTACTGTTAGAGACAGCTGACATGTAGCCATGTTAATTCATAGGGTAGAGTGTATGAGCTAAAAGAGTAGATGTTCTGTGTGGTAGAGTACCTGCCAGGTGTCTGGTGGTGGTTCTAGCAGCATGGTGCCTGTTCTCCTTGGTTCCCTCAGGCTCCAGACTGGAACAGGCCTCAATGAGAACCCCTGTACGAACACTGCTAGTGCTGGGAGGACCAGGCACTGACATAGGAACCAGTGGAAACAGACAGAAGCATCAGTATTATAATGCAGGCACATAATAAGTGAGAGGCCTTACAGTATAAGACTAACTTCTATGAGTACTGTCCCCTTTCCCCTTGACTACCGCCAACTCTGACACTAGACCCACCGCAGGAGGATGTCAGCCCTCTCACCTGTGGCAGGCTGGGGTAACCCAAAGGACTGTGAAGATGTCTCTACTGACAGCTGTCTATCACCCCCTGGTGGAGTCACTAGAGAGTGAAGACAGCATTCACTCCTGCTAAGACCACTAAGCCTCTGTGGTGCTCTTGTGTGGCTCTCACTGGCCTCTAGGTTTCCACTCCAGTTAGTTCTCCTCTCGCCATGCCTGTGATGAGTCTGGCTCTCCTGGCCTTGCTTGTCCATGTGATGGGGAAGCTCTGTATAACCCATGCCTCTATCCACAACCTCTCCCCCAGTAGCAGTGAGACCACCTGCTTGTTTTGATTCTGTCCTTTCAGCCTCTTCCTTTCCAAAGGACTGTCCCAGGTTGCTACTCCAGTCTCTGGCCAGTCTCTGTTTGGTCCTGTCTGGCAGCCTCACCACCATCTCCTCCCTGAAGCGCATGGCAAAGTCCTCTGTGCAGACACTTTCTGGAGGGGAGCACAGCTCTCCTGCTAACCCTCCTCCTCCACAGGCATTAGTCCCCAACAGCCTCTCCAGCCTCCAGTGACACTGCTCCTTCCGGGACTCTACACCCTCCTCTTCCTCTTTCATCACTTCAACTATCCTCTGCTCCTCTTCCTCCTGATCGGCAGGGTCCACCCGTTCTCCTGAGCTCTTCTCTGGGGGGAGAGCAGAGGGGAGAGGGGTGAGAAACATCCAGGCTAAACCAAGGTCCAGGTCAGTGAAGGGGAGAGAGGCTGGGTCATGTGATGTGGGTAGGGTGAGGGTCAGGGTAGAAGAGTCTCTGTAAAGGACAGTGAGTTCTAATATCCAGTAGTCCTTTTTCTGAGGGCTCCCTCCTTAATGGTAATGCTATAGTATTGGTTGCTCAGTTCTGGCAAATGATTCTTGATCATTCCAGAATCCTCACACTCTAAAAGGGATAAAGTTACAATGGCTGTGAAGACTGGATTGGGACAAGTTGAAGAGGACACTGCATGTAACATTCTCACCTGAAGATAGGTCCCTGGTCTCAGAGCGTACCACGTCAAGACAAGAGATGGGGGTGTCGTTAGTGGGGATGGTACTTCCCAGTCCTGTATCCCTGCTCACAGACTGGCTACTGCTAAGATGAGCTATAATAAACAGAGCATGAGAGCAATAGAGATATTAAAACACTAGAGAGTTACTATTAGACAAAAAGTATCACTCAAGATGTGATGTAGTAAATTAAACTACATACAACAACATACCTGTATTGAGGCAATCATGTTTTCTGGAGATACCTTCAATGCCATTGCTATGGCTCTGCACCTGTGAACATTTAGCTACTCATAATGGTACAACTTTTAATGGTCCAATGCAGATGTTTTTATCTCAATATCAAATCATTTATGGGTAATTATTCAGTACTGTGAGTGATTTCAATACAAATGGTAAAAAATTAACAAAAATGTCTTCTAAGCAGAGCAATTTCTCAAGCAAGAATTTTGCTAGGACTGTCTGGGGTGGCAGGGTAGCCTAGTGGTTAGAGCATTGGACTAGTAACCGAAAGGTTGCAAGTTCAAATCCCTGAGCTGTCGTTCTGGCAGTTAACCCACTAGGCTGTTTTGGAATCTGGACTCCTAGGCCGTCATTGAAAATAAGAATTTGTTCTTAACTGACTTGCCTATAAAACTGAAAACTAGCTGTTGGGCTAAGAGGTTTGAAACTCTCTTCCTCTATTGTAATTTATCCAAAACTGGCTGAAATTTCAGGCAGTCTTTTCAAACAGCTGTTACACTAAAAAAGCATTGTCATAATTTTTCACAATTTCACAATATTATTCCAACACAGGAAACACAGGAAAATCACATTTTTGACTGCACTCTGCCTTTAAGACAAACTAAACAAAAATACAATTACGAGTCTAGAACCCTGTGAAACTCTAAGGGTGGCTGCAGCACACTGACCTGCAGGCGGCTCAGCTGGGCATCGATGGCATCTAGGAGGAGGTCACAGTGATCCTGTGGCAGAGGGGCATTGCTGTCTTCATCCAGGTCTGAGTGAGCAGAGGGTATATAGGGAACAGGAAACGGTTTAGTCCAGAGAGAAGAGAAGGAATGCGAATGAGTAGGAACAAAGACAGGTAGAGGAATTCAGTCTGAAGTCTCTATAGTCCCAGATAGGACATTATCTGACCAGTGTAAAGAAGCTCATCTGTGTCTTCTGCAGCATCTCTTTCTGCCCCTTCAAAACTGCCATCAGCCATTTCCTGTAAAACACACTCAGAAATACAGACACAACATTCTCGAATACCTAATAGCAAAGTGATGTCGGTGGTGGTGAGTGGGGGTTGTCGTTGGTCATGGGTTGCTCTGGAGACCCAGAGCCTTAGACTGGGGGCCTTAAGGCTGCTGAGCTTCCTTTCACAAAGAAGCCAATACATTCTGGTGGCACTATGGCCAGCTCACATGAAAACCTACACTTTGTAGTTTACAGTGATTGTGGAATTCCTTCCACTGACCGAGTAGGAAAGCTGTCCTGTAGGCTTACAATTTGGAAACAGCATTACAAATTCCAATGTTTCAAGAATGTTAAAAAAACACATCTGATAAAGCATCCAGCTCTGAGTTGATTTGATGGTGGTTCCATTAGAATTCATGCACTCTAATGAAAAGTCCATGCATATGTGCATTTGGTTGAACAGTGTGCATGGTGCGCAAATAAGACTATAATGTGACATATACAACATTTCTCGATAGCTTTTACATTCCACATTTACACTACACAGCCAGGTAGCCCATATTTTTAAAACATAAGCAGCGTAAATTGTTCCTTCTCATTGTTTAAATTTAACCATAAATTCAACACTTACTTTCTGAATGGTATGAAACAAAGTTCGTAGACTCCTTTCCAGCTTGACTTGATTGACAGGAGCATTGCTTGGGTTTCCAAGCAACCTTCAAACAGTGCTCCCCCACCCGGGTCTAAGCCAAGCCGTTCAAACCGTATAATAACTGTTCAAACTGAGCGACCAGGCGAGCGCACATCACAGCAAGCTTCCCCCTCTGGTGATAACAGCGGGAGTCAGAGCGCCATTGCTCTGCAAAGGCTTCATGAGAGTGTTTTAAGCTACATTCTTTCATTCCTCGGCTATCAGAACTGTAGTTTGAACAGATAGCTGCACGTTTATTACGGCTAAGGAACCTAAGGGCTCAATTCAATCTTTAAAGCGGAAGTTTTCAGATTCCGCGATAAATATCCGATTGAGCCGATATGTGTTGACCGTGGATGCGGTCTCCGCTAAAGCGTTATCACCTTAAAATTTCAATCACTCTGTAATGCTAAACTACACAAAGCTAACATTGACCAGACGCACATCCAGTTTCAACAGAAACACTTTTATTATCTCATGTTTGTCATTGTGTCTTTCTTTTGAAGACAATGTTACATGTGTATAAATTAAGAGAGAAAAAACACAATTATAAAAGACCAACCCCGGTTGCAGTTACACCTGAACAGAGATGCATATGTGTGAGATAGTGTGTGTGGAATATGAGCGTGTGTGAGTGAGGTTGAAGTGAGTATGGTAAGGCCAGACCCCGCTCACCTCCGTCCTTCCACCCACTCCTTCAGTACCAGGTCCTTAGTAGTGATACGGGTCACACAGGCTCTTACTGTATTAGAACGAGTCCAAACAGCACAGAGTCCACTGTGCAGCAGGGTTTAATTCTGACCAGGTATGACCAGGTCTTCATTACTAAAGTCCTGCCTCAGAGCAGAACAAAACAAAAGACACATGTATATCTGTGATACACACACTTCTTATTGTGCATATACAAATACAGTATGTAAATGAAAGACAATGGCACCCATGATGAGAAAAAAAAGAAAAGAAAAACAAAGCATAGATATCAAACCATACTGGATTAAGTGTTGTTGGGTAAATCAAACCATACGGGATTAAGTGTTGTTGGGTAAATCAAACCATACGGGATTAAGTGTTGTTGGGTAAATCAAACCATACTGGATTAAGTGTTGTTGGGTAAATCAAACCATACTGGATTAAGTGTTGTTGGGTAAATCAAACCATACTGGATTAAGTGTTGTTGGGTAAATCAAACCATACGGGATTAAGTGTTGTTGGGTAAATCAAACCATACTGGATTAAGTGTTGTTGGGTAAATCAAACCATACTGGATTAAGTGTTGTTGGGTAAATCAAACCATACTGGATTAAGTGTTGTTGGGTAAATCAAACCATACTGGATTAAGTGTTGTTGGGTAAATCAAACCATACTGGATTAAGTGTTGTTGGGTAAATCAAACCATACGGGATTAAGTGTTGTTGGGTAAATCAAACCATACAGGATTAAGTGTTGTTGGGTAAATCAAACCATACTGGATTAAGTGTTGTTGGGTAAATCAAACCATACTGGATTAAGTGTTGTTGGGTAAATCAAACCATACTGGATTAAGTGTTGTTGGGTAAATCAAACCATACTGGATTAAGTGTTGTTGGGTAAATCAAACCATACTGGATTAAGTGTTGTTGGGTAAATCAAACCATACGGGATTAAGTGTTGTTGGGTAAATCAAACCATACTGGATTAAGTGTTGTTGGGTAAATCAAACCATACTGGATTAAGTGTTGTTGGGTAAATCAAACCATACGGGATTAAGTGTTGTTGGCTAAATCAAACCATACGGGATTAAGTGTTGTTGGCTAAATCAAACCATACGGGATTAAGTGTTGTTGGGTAAATCAAACCATACTGGATTAAGTGTTGTTGGGTAAATCAAACCATACGGGATTAAGTGTTGTTGGGTAAATCAAACCATACTGGATTAAGTGTTGTTGGGTAAATCAAACCATACGGGATTAAGTGTTGTTGGGTAAATCAAACCATACGGGATTAAGTGTTGTTGGGTAAATCAAACCATACGGGATTAAGTGTTGTTGGGTAAATCAAACCATACTGGATTAAGTGTTGTTTGGTAAATCAAACCATACTGGATTAAGTGTTGTTGGGTAAATCAAACCATACTGGATTAAGTGTTGTTGGGTAAATCAAACCATACTGGATTAAGTGTTGTTGGGTAAATCAAACCATACTGGATTAAGTGTTGTTGGGTAAATCAAACCATACTGGATTAAGTGTTGTTGGGTAAATCAAACCATACTGGATTAAGTGTTGTTGGGTAAATCAAACCATACTGGATTAAGTGTTGTTGGGTAAATCAAACCATACTGGATTAAGTGTTGTTGGTTAAATCAAACAATACTGGATCAAGTGTTGTTGGGTAAATCAAACCATACTGGATTTTGGCTCCTGAGTGGCGCAGTGGTCTAAGGCACTGCATCTCAGTGCAAGAGGCGTCACTACAGACACCCTGGTTTGATTCCAGGCTGTGATTGGGAGTCCCATAGGGCGGTGCACATTTGGCCCAGTGTCGTCTGGGTTTGGCCAGTGTAGGCCGTCATGGTAAATAAGAATTTGTTCTTAACTGTCTTGCCTAGTTAAATAAAGGTTCAAATTAGAAAATAAAAATATTGAAAAAGTGTTGTTGGGTAAATCAAACCATACTGAATTAAGTGTGGGTAAAATGAAAAAGATGATGTCATTAGGAAGGCAGGTAAAGAGTCTTTTAGGCTACAGTACACTGCAGATGCTTTGGTTGTTCAGTTTTTCCTTTCTGCACAGAGCAGAGATGAACATCTTCTTTACCCCAACAAGTGTCATGAATGAATAAATCATCCAAACATCACCACTATTGCTACTAATCAGTCTCTTACACAGGCCCTGGCTGGGGCACCTAGCAACCCACACCCACCCATCTTTGAGGTCACATCATTTGGATATTCAAAATAAACGATTAAAATGTGTGATGTGTTTATCATCATTCAAAATATAATATATGTATATTCATATATAAAACTCATTCTATTTCAAACCCAATATAGTAAACTAAATCTATAAGGAGTTGATGATTGAGAAAAAAGTTATACTTGCCCTGCACATCATACTCTTTCTTCCCCACATTTCAATACTGTTTCTCGCCCAGTAATACTGTACATGACGTTGTAGTATTGTCTATACAATGACACATTTACAATATACAAAACCCCTTACTGTGATTGGGTCCAGAATAGTGAGAATTCATTCCAATGTGGGGAACCATGTCATCCTGCTGTACCCACTTGATTTCTTCCACTAATAATGTACTGTTCTTGCCAATGTGGTCAGTACTTATACATGTGTGAGTGTGTTATGGTTATGTGACTAATGTATACGTGCCTGTGTGTCTGCTGAAAGGTCATGGGTACAAAGTAGATCAACTGGAACCAAACATAAATAGTGCAGAAAACGGAGGCTGTTGTTCACGGGGTTAAAGAGAGTAAGTGCCTGGTCAGAATGTGCTTGTAACAACCTAATTCTGTGCCCCGTTGAGACTTTATATTATAGGCTTCCGGTGGAGGAGGGTTACTCTGAGTTCAAATGAAAAGCAGTTGGGAGCATGAAAGTGATTGGAGGATAACTATTATCTCACAGTTTAAACTTTCACATTTTCCTGGTTCACATTACATTCAGCAGTTGCTTGATGAGTATTTTCTAGTTGGTATGCACCCCCAGCAACCCCTCTAGCCCTCCAGACAGATATGTTGGGCTGAGGATGGTATTCTGTGTGTCTTCCACTTCCTTCCAGAGCACATACCAGATCTCTGTAACAACTGACCTCAGAAACCTTATGGGCCACACCAGGGGCACTGTCAGATGTGGTTGCTTGTTTGTGAACTGCAAATCTAAACCAAGTAAACAATATGCCAATATCAACAACTTTGTATAAAAATAATTTTCAGTGTGAGAGTAAGTCTCTATTAATACAAAACATTACATCTGAAACCAAACCGTGGGCGCTAGTTAGAAACAACTTCTAACTGGCTGGATCAATTTAAATTAAAAAGGTACAGTAACAGTACATTTTCATTAAAACTTCAGATTTCAACTATAAACATGACTTATTGTTCCGATTATTATTAGAACTGTTTTATAATCATATTATTGTCTTGTTATTATCTTGTTATCACAAAATATTCACACAAAAGGCCAGACAGTAGGTACAATACTTCCAGCCCAAATACTACATTCCTAACAGTAATTACAAAATATACTAACACTTTGTCAAGAATCCTGTCACCTAAGATATGTAGTGCACAAATCAGTTCTTAAAGGCAAAAGACTGACAGTGCCTTCACCAGCTGATCCCAGATCAGCCTGTCCACAGCTCTTCAACACTAGGAGTTAGGACTAGGTTTATGCTCAGGTGAACCTGGGTCAGTGCCTGGGAGCCAGTGTCTCCACTAGCAGCCCTCCCTGGCTGAACAGTGGTATGCTATGGGAGGCCTGAGGAGCATGCTGTCTGTCTGTGGTAAGATGCCAATATGCTGTCAGTAGCCACCATGGGCCTCCTTCAGCGCTATAGCAACATCAGCCAGTTCTGTAGGAATACAATTATAGGTCCAGAGCAGGCTCTGATCTGTCATATAGGCTGTAGAACTATACACGGTGGTGTAGAATTCACACTCTGCCTAAATATTCATGTGTGGGAAGATGGATCTGTTTTTGGGACAAGTAATTGGTGTGCAGGTTCTAGCTACAATGCAATTTATATCCTTTAAATGACTCACTGCACAATAGAAGTGTATGTGTTTCTATGGTTAAGCACCAAAGGACTGGGTGAGTGTACAGTGCCCAGGCTGGAGTCTCCTCAACATCAACACGGATATGCATTAAGCTGTGGAAACCCACAAAGAAAAGTGCTTATTTACCTCAATAGACAAAGATTCAATTACCAGTGGAGTGGAAGTGTGACTGTGTTTGGGAGATATCACAATATACCCAGTTTGTGTTTGGAAAAGTACTCTGGTTGTCAAACCACGTTGGTTACGGTCTGAGCTCTATATGGTTATACGCAGGTCTAAACCTGGTTCCTCCTGCAATGGAGAAAAGAACAGAGGGAACGTAAGTTCTTTACCAGGCAGACGGACATAGATGACAAACTAATTCAAGCGTTGGAGTCTGTGCCTACCTGCACTTTCCGATACCAGTTACTAATCAAAATAAATGTCCATCCTTTTAAAGTATACTGTCTTTCTATAAACGTCTGTGGCCTTCTTTTTGTTTGTCGGTCTGTCTGTTAGAGAGGATAGACTTCATCCCATCCCAGTCTACAGTGGAGGAGAGGAGAACTGATTTGGATGGGTTGCTATTCAATCATTAAAACCCAGAAAAAACTATGTGCTGAGCAGAGGAATAGTGCATTGTGGGTAGCGTGTGGAGCACCTGATTATTTTGGACATCTCTATTGGGTCCATTTTCTATGGTATTCAATCTCTCCTCTCTCTCACACCCCCATACAGCTCAGTGCTATGTTGTCAGGGAGGACCTATAGAAGGCCCCTTCTCTCCTTTGACTCTGTAAAACAGATGAAGTGTGTGTCCGTGGGGAGGTAAACTGTATTGTGAGTGTGTGAGACGTACACAGTTGCACACAGAGGTCAACACCCAGACCCAGCGGTAGAGCAGTCTCCTGGGCCTGGGCGAGTCCAGTGAGGGGGTAGGATGTGTCTGGTCGAGGCTTAGAAGATTTCAGTGCACATATTCCAGTCCTGACTGTCCTTAGCCTCCCAGTATCCCCCCTTGTACACAAAGTTTGTCTCTCCAGTGATGGCGTTCGTCCTCTTGTGGAACCACTGTGGCTGGAAGCCCTCGTACTCCCGACCTGGGGGAAGAGACACAAGCGGCATTTATACAGTGGGCTACTGTCAGGTCACTCCCACACATTACACACACCTCTATGTCTGTTTCACTGGCTCAGAAACAGTACAGCCGTATGAGGGCCAAGTCAAGTCTGAATGAAAGAGGCGCATGGCAGCAGGAAAAAGATTGAGCGGCTTTTTCCTGGGTCATAGTCTGGAAGAGTGGGTACTAGGGAGTCAGTCAGCATGCAGACCTCATAAAGGATCCCTTCCAGTTCCAGGTTGTGTTTATTGCAGTGGTGCTGCACAGACGTAGATGATCCAGACACGTTAAACATCTGGAGAAGTGTTTAAGGTCTCTGGGCCACATTAATATGATATAGTAATCTCAGACACAAAGACAACCTGGAACGCTGCCATTGGCAGGCCACAGAGGGGAGGGTCAACACAAAAAAAGATGGGGGTGTGGGGGAGAGGGTGATGCACAACGGGGGGGGACACAAGACAACCCCCACTCACCAGAGTCATCATAATCACACTCTGACCACCAACAGAGGGAGGAAAAGAGAGATGCGTCATGGGTACATCAAAATACAGCCAAGCCTAGGTCCCACAGCTACACAGAGCACTGGACATTAACAATGTGACCAGGATGACAAGTATCTGCTCTGCTGTTTCCTCTCTGTACACCCCCTAGTAGCCTCCATTAGCTCTTCACTTTCAATTCTCATCTGTCTCACTCCAGGTAATACTGCTTTTGTCATAGCATTTACATCAAGGTCAGGGGACGAGAGGAATGATTCAATATGGACTTCAATGGACTTAATAAAGGCATTTCCCTTTCTACCCTGCTCCTATCTCTCCATCAGTTGTTCTCTCTGTCAACTCTCCACTGCCTCTTTCTCTCTCTCCACCCTGCCCTCCCTCCCTCTCTCACTGTCTTACCGTCATCAAGTGCATCTGTGGCCTCTGCCTCTCTCCTCCTCCTCACAGCTCTCTGTTTCTCCTCTAGTCTCTGTTTCTCAGAGTTGGCCTCGTCCCATCTCCCCGCCTCCATCAGCCTCTGGTCCGGTCTCAGCCGGCTGTCCGTCAGCCCCACCCCATCCTCCGGCTCATTCAACGTCAGCGCCAGCGAGGAGAAGAAGTACATGTTCTCAGCGTTATCCCTAACAGAGGGAGAGAGAAAAGAGAGGAGGTGGGTGGGAGATAGAGGAGAGCAGTTAGGTTGATCTGTGCTCTATAATGTAGTAATCCTTGTTGTGTTGTTGGATTAGATGGTGATCTGTGTTATCTGCTGTAGTGTTTTACTGCGTGAGACTGGGCAGGCTGGGCAGTGCTTACGGGAGAGGGTATTTCTTCCACAGTAGTTTGGGGGACAGGGTCTGGTAGACAGTCTTCTGCTTGCCCTCGGAGCCGCTGCCCCCTTTGCTGCTCTGGACGATCTTGGAGCTCTCGATCTTATCGTCCCACGTGCCAGACAGGATGTAGTGGGCCTGCCCTCCACTGTCTGACACCACCCCTGTCACCTGGACAACACACACAGAGAAAATGTATCATTCCGTTTGTAGAAATTAATACAATATCCCTCACTATAGTTAATTATTAACAACCATTTTGAAATAGTCCATTCAAAAATGATATATTCACTTGCATTATCCAGCAGGGGGCAGCACACAACAGTGTGACAGCCGAGCCTATGAGCTCATCATGCCACAGTCAGGTTTCAGCCAGTGCTGATTAGAGGTTTGTGATGGTGGTGACATGTACCTTGCGTGGGACTTCCCTGGAGAAATAGCTGTAGGGGGAGAACTTGAGCTGGCATGTCTCCTTGGTCCTGTGGTTGACTATCTCAATGTCCCCTGACTGCGAGCGAGGGAGCGAGAGAGAGAGAGAGAAGGGGCGGGTGGAATAGGAGGGAGAATTTCTGGTTAGCATCAATTAAAATCAGAAACAACCGATGAGTAATCATCAGAACATTCCACAGCTGTATCAGAACAGTGTCTTTACATTCATCCCCCTCAGGGATGTAATGACATTCTACTAGGAAGCTCTATATAAATGACACTAAGGTGTGCTTTAGGGACTGCTGAGAGGGTGTTTGTGAGTGTGCCAAATTCTATCATATGCTCGCTTGAGTTTATTCCCTGACCCCTGTCTTCCTCCTCCTCCCATTCCAGTGAGGGGCTGGTACATAGTACCAAGTAGTACTACAGACAGATGATGTGACAGACCAACAAACAGACAGTTACAGACTGTAATTGAGTCATCACAGAGAGAGGGGAGGGTGTTACTAGAAATGAAAGGCAGAGAAACCATGTTCTGTTCGTTTCTGTTGCCATTGACCTCTGCCTCCACACAACACTCACTCCACCAACCAGGATTCCATTACAAACAGCTACAGGATGAAAATAGGAAACATTAGATGATAGATGATACACATGGATATACTGGCATACAGGTCACATGGATATTGACTGAATCAGACAATGAGGACACAAGAGGAGAGTAGGAGAGAGACATGGACAGGTAAGAACATGGGAGGAGGAGGGAGAAGAGCCATGATGTAGTTAGTAGACAGACCTGGTCAATCCACAGCTTGCCCACGATGATGTTGTGCACGGTGGAGGTGACCTTCCTCCAAACATAATGGTTCCCACTGGAGTGGAACTGCAGGTGAATGGCACCTGGGGAGAGAGGGGAAAGGTCAAAAAAGGAGAGAACATTGAGATATAAATCGAGAGATGGAGTGGAGGGGATGAAATGCAGTCAGAGAAAGAGTGACAACACAGTAACAAGGCAACATGTATTGTGGTTGATATTCTGCTTCTTATTTCAAGTTATTTATAAACAAGGTCAGTCCAACCTGCAGAGACCTGGCCTGATAACACAGGGGTGGCTGAGAGAGAGAGAGGCAGAAACTCAGTCTGTACTTAAATCTCACTAGGATTACAATAAACAAACAAGAGGATAATCTGTATAGTTCAAATGGACAACATGGCTTCATGTTATAGGATATGTATCAATCACATCTATAGGATCTATTCATCTCTCATTTATCAGGGCCTTAGAGACCTATGGGCACAGCCAGAGTTTATGCATCTGTCACAGGGGTCGTTAGATTCATTTTCACACTGGTCATCTATGGTTTAGTGAGTGACTGGGAGGGAATGGGAGGACAGAGGTGATGCTGAGGTTGCCTGGGTTTCAGAGGCCTGACCTACAGAGAGATCCCGGTGTTCCCACCTATAAACATATATACAGTGTCCTCTGTAATTATCGGGACAGTGAAGCATCGTTTCTTCTTTTGGCTCTATACTCCAAAAGTTGTGGATTTGAAATCATACAAGGACTATGAGGTTGGAACTAAATACTTTAACCAGGCACACCTGTTAATTGAAATGCATTTCAGGTGACTACCTCATGAAGCTGTTTGAGAGAATGCCAAGATCGTGCAAAGCTGTCAAGGCAAAGGGTGGCTACTTTGAAGAATCTCAAATATAAAATATATTTTGATTTGTTAAACACTTTTTTGGTTACTACATGATTCCATGTGTTATTTCATAGTTTTGATGTCTTCACTATAATTCTACAATGTAGAAAATAGAAAAAATAAAGAAAAACCCTTGAATGAGTAGGTGTGTCCAAACTTTTGACTGGTACTGTAAGTGAATTTGTCCCAATACATTTGCCCCCCTAAAATAGGAGACTATATACAAAAAGTGCTGTCATTTCTAAACGGTTCACCCGATGTGGATAAAAAGTCTGCAATTTAACCTCAGTCATTGTTTGGTGTCAAATCCAAACTTTTGGAGTATAGAGCCAAAAGAAGAAAACATGCTTCACTGTCCCTATAATTACAGAGGCCACTGTACACAGTCATGAGACCTTTATTTGCATTGAGTGTGTGTTGACAGTGCTCAGTACATGCTGAATATACAGCAACTCACCCAGAGGCATTATGGAGAGGTATTTGCCACGAAACTTGCTGGCTATGGTGATTTCCTGCCAGAGGGTCCAGCCTCGCTGAGAAATCACATGGTGAGATGCTGCTGGGGGGTGATGGCTCACCTGGGGGGGGGGTATTTACACGCTCAAAGGAAGGTCATTGCTCTAGCTTATAGTATGTCAATCATTGGTACTTTCTGTATCATCATGGCTTGTATGTTTTGTAGTGTCATTTGCAGACACATGGAGAATTTTCCTGTGTGTGTTTGTCTCAGCCTAATATTGTCATTTATCTCTGTCTCTGTGTGTACCTGCTCACACAGCGAGCGGTAGCCGAAGTCCTCCAGTCGGTCCAGCTCATAGGTCTCCCCCAGCAGGGGGTTGAAGGGCTTGGCCGTGCGGTGGACGGTGGTGGAGTAGGAGGACACAGAGAAGGCTGCCACCAGACACAGCTGCTCCAGGGAGCTCTCGCAGCGCGCCGCCTTGTCCAGCAGCTCATGGTACTCCAGGTCCTCTGTCAGCCGCTGCAGCATGGACAGAGGCTCGTTGAAGTTCACCTGTAGACAGACAGGTGGACAGAGAGAAAGACAGACAGACAGACGGCAGTGGTTACAAGAGTTTTGTCATTGACTAGCACATTTCGGATGAGTCCCAAATAGCAGCCTATTGGGATGTCTGCGCTGCCCACCTCTCATGCACTCACACCCAGGCTCATTCTACTACATGGACACAAGCATGACACACTCACAGGCATGGGGATCTTGGAGAGCTCCTTGCCGATGCAGTTCTTCATGATGCTCCACAGGTTGAGGGAGTAATTGGGTTTGTCTGGGATGTGGCTCCTCCTCCTTCTGAGGGGCTGCAGCTCCTTCCCTGAATCATTACAGCTAGGATACACCTGAGAGAGAGAAAGAGAGAGAGAGAGAGAGAGAGAGAGAGAGAAACGTCTGTCACTGTCAGTGTAGATGTCACGTTGGTATATATGATTCGGGAGACAGGCGCAGGAATGGGTAATATTTTTTTTTATTATACCCCAAATGACGGTGTGCCATGTAAGGACATGAAGACCAAACAAACACGTAACAAAAACACACGGTTGAAACCCAAACAAAAGAGCGAGGAGTACCTCAAATAAATACACACGCATACAATGATTAACACACGGGGCAACACCCGTAATCATCTGCACAATCCACAAGGGCACGAAAGCCCAAAACACACAGCACAGGTACTCACACGCACCAACAGACATTGTAACAATAATAGACAGTCCAATGGACACCAAAGGGCACACTTATACAAGTGCTAATCAGTGGGAATAGGGGACAGGTGTGCATAATGAAAGTTCCGGAGGGATCCGTGACAGTAGATCTCTAACTTTGTAGATCTTAGCTTGTCAGGGACTCAGTGAGTCCCCATCTGGAAGTAGAGTGACAGAGAAAGAGAGAAAGAGAGGGAGGAAGAGATGGAATAAAAGAGGAGAATGAGAGGGATAGAATTGGGAAAACAGATGTCTGACTGGTAATTAAGATCCAGAGAAATGATGGCAAGAGAGAGAGAGAGCTTGTGTGTGTATGTGTGTTCCTGTGTGTGTGTTTGTGTGTGTGTGTGTGTGTGTGTGTTTGAGAATGCAACAAAACATGCCCAAGTTTGTGATATGCTATTGTCCTTAACAGGATGCTAGGAAACAGCAATTGGAGACAGGTTAAAAATAACTCAAAGAGCTTCACACACAGTGACAAAGGTGAATAGTATAAAGCCTAGATGTGAACACGCATGTGGATTGTCACTGAGAACTGTTTGGAGGAAAGAAACACTCACATTTTCCTGGTTCCAGTCATTGGTCTGGCCTCCACTCGCTCCACTCAGGTTACTCTGAGAATGCCTAGAAGAGGGAGAAACGTCCTCTTAACAATAACACACGCACGCATGCACGCACACACACACACACACACACACACATGTACGCAGACACACACATCGAAACACACACAAAATAACGGAAATAGGTGGGCGCAGGCAGCTAGACATAGATAGATGGCTCTATTCAGCACATGGCTGTGTGTAACATCAGATCTGTTTCTGAGCTGCTGTGTTAGAGGTGGATAGATGTGTCTCTGAGCTGCTGTGTTGGAGGTGGATAGATGTGTCTCTGAGCTGCTGTGTTAGAGGTGGATAGATGTGTCTCTGAGCTGCTGTGTTAGAGGTGGATAGTTGTGTCTCTGAGCTGCTGTGTTAGAGGTGGATAGATGTGTCTCTGAGCTGCTGTGTTAGAGGTGGATAGATGTGTCTCTGAGCTGCTGTGTTGGAGGTGGATAGATGTGTCTCTGAGCTGCTGTGTTAGAGGTGGATAGATGTGTCTCTGAGCTGCTGTGTTGGAGGTGGATAGATGTGTCTCTGAGCTGCTGTGTTGGAGGTGGATAGATGTGTCTCTGAGCTGCTGTGTTGGAGGTGGATAGATGTGTCTCTGAGCTGCTGTGTTGGAGGTGGATAGTTGTGTCTCTGAGCTGTTGTGTTGGAGGTGGATAGATGTGTCTCTGAGCTGCTGTGTTAGAGGTGGATAGATGTGTCTCTGAGCTGCTGTGTTGGAGGTGGATAGATGTGTCTCTGAGCTGCTGTGTTGGAGGTGGATAGATGTGTCTCTGAGCTGTTGTGTTAGAGGTGGATAGATGTGTCTCTGAGCTGCTGTGTTGGAGGTGTATAGATGTGTCTCTGAACTGTTGTGTTAGAGGGCGATAGATGTGTCTCTGAGCTGTTGTGTTGGAGGTGGATAGATGTGTCTCTGAGCTGCTGTGTTGGAGGGCGATAGATGTGTCTCTGAGCTGTTGTGTTGGAGGTGGATAGATGTGTCTCTGAGCTGCTGTGTTGGAGGGCGATAGATGTGTCTCTGAGCTGTTGTGTTGGAGGTGGATAGATGTGTCTCTGAGCTGCTGTGTTGGAGGGCGATAGATGTGTCTCTGAGCTGCTGTGTTGGAGGTGGATAGATGTGTCTCTGAGCTGCTGTGTTAGAGGTGGATAGATGTGTCTCTGAACTGTTGTGTTAGAGGTGGATAGATGTGTCTCTGAACTGCTGTGTTAGAGGTGTATAGATGTGTCTCTGAGCTGCTGTGTTAGAAGTGGATAGATGTGTCTCTGAGCTGCTGTGTTAGAGGTGTATAGATGTGTCTCTGAGCTGCTGTGTTAGAGGTGGATAGCTGTGTCTCTGATTGGAGAGGAGCAGCAGAATATGTATCTGGGAAATAGAAACATTCTATTCTCCTCACGGGGAAAGGAATATGTGTAAATAGTGTCTCAACAGGTGTTCTGGTAAAACAGGGCAGCAAAAAACAACTACCCTAATTCTTCAACTGAGACACATAACAAACCCAAAGTATTTTGGAGATGAAAGCATAAGTCCAAAACAGAGAAGTGGCCGGGCCGTGGGTCATTCCCTAGTAGAGGAGCAGTGAGGGGATGAGCTGTCTTTTATCATAGAGACAACAACATCTTCAGCTGTTAATAGTGCCAGAGCCAGTCCAGTAAAGACAGACACTCATTAAAAACAGACAGACACTCATTAAAAACAGACAGACAACACTGCCACCGTACAACAGGTATGAGTCATTGTGTGTGTGTGTGTGTGCGTGTGTGTGTGTGTGTGTGTGTGTGTGTGTGTGTGTGTGTGTGTGTGTGTGTGTGTGTGTGTGTGTGTGTGTGTGTGTGTGTGTGTGAGTGATAGATTATGAGCACAGAGAGGGAAAGAGGTTCTGAAGTTTTAGGTTTATTGAGCTGCTGATGAAAGGAATGAGTCATACACAGGCAATATGAGGTGCACTGTGTGGCTCTGGGGCTTGACAGATATTCTGGTGTAAACACTACAGAATCCATCAACAGGCACAATCAAGGCATCCAGTCTTTGTATTTGTCACAATCTATTCACACCGAATCCGTCTTATACTCAAGTAATACCAAGCTAAACTGCCATGATCCATTGAGGTGGATGTGAAAAGCAGACGGAGGCGTGAGTGTACTGTACAGGCCACAGGGTGAGACTGACCTGTGCTGTGTGTTCTCAGTGGCGGTCACTGTGATAAAGGCAGGGGACTCCTCCATGGCGTCAAAGTATTCTGTATCCTCATCTTCATCACTCGCCTCCCCTTTCTGCAGCCTCTCACTCCCTACTGAGAGAACACACACACACACACAAAAGCAAACACAAACACACACACAGTAAAGCAATATTTAACACACACCCTGCTCTATACTGGTGCAGCAGTAGTCACATGATTTGTGGAGGGGAAAGGAAGGTTGGGTAGCTAATCAAATGCTCATGGAGATGAATAAAGAACATTAGACTTTAATAGGTAACGTCCCTGTAGGCTAACTATGAACTGAACTTGATTCCAGACGAGAAGGGAAGCAACAACTCCAACTTCAATACAACCTCAGATTGACAAAATGTAATATATCCATTCCTGTGTGATACACGGCTTACTGTTTTACACTAGGATGGCTATCACTAGGATGGCTATCACTAGGATGGCTATCACTAGGATGACTATCACTAGGATGGCTATCACTAGGAAGGCTATCACTAGGATGGCTATCACTAGGATGGCTATCACTAGGATGGCTATCACTAGGATGGCTATCACTAGGATGACTATCACTAGGATGGCTATCACTAGGAAGGCTATCACTAGGATGGCTATCACAAAGGAAAGGTGAGGAGTGACTGTGTTCATTTGAATACTACTCTAATGAGAAATGTATCTTCCAGTCTAATTACAGAGACAATATCATTCAAAACCATCTGACATGACTTACAATTTCCTATTTCCCCAAGATGGTCTATTTCTCTAAATGAACAGAGTCCTGTTAGTCTAAGGACTAAGGGGCAATACTAAGGCAGACTGTCTGCCTTACCCTTCTCTGTGGTGGGGGCGCTGGGCGTGTTGGCGGACAGTGTGGGGGCCTCTCTCCAGGCTCTCTCCAGACTGTTGTGCTGCTTGGCTAGCTGCTCTATGGTCTCCTCCAGGTGAATACGCTGCTCTCTCTCATACTGCAGCGCCCGCTGCCATCTCCTGCTGTGGGTCTCCGCTAGGTCCAGGAAGTCCCGACACGCCTAATCATCACAAACACAACATAGCACACAGACACACATCAAACACTGGATGTCAGACAGAAGATAAGGAGTAGAGGCATGTAAAATCATGAAAGAGTCAAATATGCACACAAGGATATTTATCTTGTGGATTTGTAGATGTTTAGGTCTACCAGGTCCTCTCTTGACTGGTGGAAGGGCATCAGTTTTCCAATTAAGCTGATGTTTGTTTTATCATAAAATGAATTCTAAAAATGAGTACTGTCCGTATTTAGACCACTGTTAGCACTATCATCAACATCTTGAGAATGACTTATATCTCTTCGCCTCTCTCATGAGTGTCAGCTACTGTGTGCATATTAAATCATGTCTTAGGGGCAGGCTCTGAGTTTCCACACTATAGCATCAGAGAGGGAATGTTGATCCACAGGCAAAAAAAAATGAACTCAGGGCAAGTCATAAAATGTCTTCTGAGTTACGACTGTGGTCTTGGCATTATTGGCGAAACAGGGATCTTACTCTAGATCAAAACATACAAGTAGAATGTGTCAGCATTTTCCCCAACTACATCATGTCTGACCACAGAATGTTTTGGGAGGTCAATGGGACACACAGTGTGATAAGAAAACTGTGGAGAAAGCAGAAACACATCAGTCCTGCAGGCTACCACTCTTTCCCCAAGTAAGTATCAGGGTGAATGGTTAAACAACTAGCCTAAACAGTATACCCTGATAACCCTGTCTAGACTGTACATCCATCCATGGACCTCCTTGTCCTCAAATCAACACAACCACTGAGTGCTCTGATCCAATGAGCACATTGTTATGCAGTCAGTGCAGCATCCTGTTCAGCATTCACCCATTAAAAACCTCTTTGGTCCCGGTACCACAGGCCATTGGATAGCTGAAACCACTTGGCCATCGTTCTGGTTGAGGTGTGTAGCTGAGGGCCACGCGTGTCAGAGCACAGATAATCTGTGTCCTCTCAGATCAGTGGGCTGCACAGATAGGACATATCGGCCTCAGACAGAGGGAACAGGGACATGACATCCTATATATCCCCCACTGAGCCTGTAGCTCAAAATAATAGAATATTTCACACCAACCCACCACCATTTAGAATAGAGATGCAGAACTAGGAGACCATTAACCTACATGGTGCTTTGGTAAAAATATATCTGAATATACAGGGTGTTTATTTTGAAGTGCTACATTGTGCACGCAACCAATCAACATGTTACGAGTTTAGACCCAACCGTATAGCTTATAACTTGAATGAATCATAGAGCTGCACGTTCGCCTAACTGACAAGAAAACGAGCCCGAGTCCCACGTCCTGTCCACGGGGGGGTTCTTGTACATCAAGCTGCCTCATGCTACAGAAATCGGTCTCCTGCTTTGCGGACTGTTCTGGTTCGGACTAGGCTACTTACTTGCTGATGACCTGACACCAAAACCAGAAGTGTTAACTCAAAGTGTTTCAGTGATTTTACAATTCACAGCCAAATGACAAGCAGGGTTAGCCTATTGTAACTAAATAACAGCCTCTTACCTTCAGCAGTCAAGTATGAAGTGTCCTGTTTTTACTATTCAGACTGAAAGTGAATCATGTGACAGAGCTACTTACTTCCTTCTGCTCTTCAGGCACATATGAAACTAAATATCAACTTCAACCCGACTTTGGTTCCACATTTGTTCTGCTGAATCTATTATTTAAACAGACTGCTGCGTGTAGCTCACGGTTGGGGAATATCATGTCTGAACTCAGTGTATAGAATAATGATTCAACATGAAAATCAAGCAGGTTTAACATATTTTAGTCCGTGCTGAATTAAATGTCCTGGTTCACTTTACAGAATGGGCATGATTGGCTGTGTCAATTTCCTTCGATGTTTCATATGGCTAGATAACATAACATGGAAAGGGGAACCCATTGCAAACTTGTGCAAACGCACGCACGCAAGCACTCAAACACACACTTGTGCCACCTCACCGACACAGCAGTCACACAACACGTGAGGAGTTACATCACCCCTAAATGAACCAGTGTCCAAGCTTCCCTTCAGGGTCAGAACAACATCGCTCAACCACCTCCAACCCCCAAGTTAGTGAAGAAAAAGGGCAGTGTTGGTGACATATGGTCCCGTATAGCTCAGTTGGTGGAGCATGGTGCTTGCAATGCCAGGGTTGTGGGTTCGATACCCATGGGGGACCAGTAGAAAAGAAAGTGAAAGTGTATGCACTCGCTACTTACTGTAAGTTGTAAGAGCGTCTGCTAAATGATGGAAGTGTAAATATCAAACTGCATCACAAGCCAAATGCAAACAACAACTGTAGCTGTGATCAAATAGCTAGGCTCTCTACTCCCCCTTCCTTTGCATAAAACCAACCTGAAGCAGCACTTTCCCCACAGCGTCTCTAGTTGAACCAGATCTAACAGTGGTGTAATCAGGTAGGAAATCCTACAGGGCATGTTTAATTGCCTGTCCAGTAACTTTCAGTTCCCACTCCAATTAATTAAAACAGTGATTAACTGTGTGCAGAAAAAAAGCGCATCTTTTAGAGGGAAGACTACAAAATCTGTGATAAAAGTACAGACGTCTCCACACTCTAAATGGGGCTGAACTCCTGTGGATTACTTGGTTGATTCTCTTTCAACTGAGCAAACACACCCACACCATCATTACTCACAGTATCAGTTCAAGCTTCAAGCCAGTTCAAAATGTCAAAAGTACATGTGCCCTGGCTACACTATCCCACCTGCCAGTGACCAATGTTATGGGAGCATTCCCCCATGTGTCAGACACCCGTCACCACAGAAATAGCAGTCTGTGGCCCAGACAAAACAAGGCTATTTATTGTCAAACACATCAAAGCCAAGCAGAGGAGTAGAAGAGACACACAAACCTTTCCTGGTTGTCTGTGTAGCGCCTGGCCCCTGTAGGAGCATGTCTGTCTTGTGGAGGAAGAGGGGGCTCTGGGATTCCTCTCTGGGCTCAGGTCTCTGGGCTGGGAGGGTCCAGGGAGGTTTGGGGTTGGGGCAAGACTATTCCTGTCCTCCCCAACCAGCCCTGATCCGGTATCACTCCTTCAGTACCGACCTCTCCTTTCCTCTGCCCTCTAGTCCACTATAATACCACTTGGCCAATGGAAATGACTCTCTGTGGTCACGGTGACAATAGCAACAGAACAGCTAGTTCCGATGCTAACAACACCCCTGCACATATCTTACATACTGTAACTGGATTGGTGGCATGCTGTAAACAATACGATGCTAGAAAGAGGTACCACCTGAGAAGTGTTTTCCTTTCCCGTCACATTTGCAAGAGCATTTAAGAATCTTAAGTAGACGACTACAATATACACAATGCTGACCTGTGTCCTTCCTGTCACATCTATCATACCATAGCACTGAGAATGCTAGTCACCCTTCACACAGTAGGCCTAACCATTGCCATGTAAAGGCTTCTACACATCTACCCAACTACAGCCAACCCAACTGTCTCTGGACGGTTGTGGAAAGAATTTGCCCGGTGTGTAGCGTCAGTTGGTTGCCGCTGGACATAGTCGCTCGTAGTTGGTCCTTATTCAACATATAGAGGTTGGTCTGAGTTGGGGATAAACGACCCAACGTATCATCCATAGTTGGTTAGCTTAAGTTGAATAGATGTGTAGAACCCTTAAGTCTCACTACTCACATTGATCATAGCATTCGAGGTGATGCGGAAGAGGGTGGCTCGCTCGTTGACGCCCTTGACCTTCTCTCCTCCCTCCACGGGGACTCTCAGCGCCTCGAGTTCACTCAGAGAGCGCTGCAGGGCCGCCCCATGCTTGGCGATTAGGTCGTTACACGTGCCAAGGTCATCAAGCTTGCTGATCAGGGTCTTCAGAGTGCCCTGGATCCCCTCACTGCGGTCCGACTGGGTCGTGGGCTCCTCGTCTCCTGAGTCATCTACAGAGGAAAGGTCAGAGGTCAGATAAGAAGAGACTGGAATACAGGAGGGCAATCGGGGATGCAGGGTCCTCACCAGAGAGACAGACAACAAACAAACTGACCAACATGAGCAAGACATGATCCCCCGAATGCTATTTGGAATCCATTCATCTAAAATGTAAAATCCACATTCTAAACCCAAAACCCAGGGGCTGCATGACTCCCTTTATTGATCTCTCTTTGTCATGGATGACATACTGCAGACACATACAATGGAGGACAGTGCAGTGGGCTCACCAGCAGCAGAGTCTGTGTTAAATTCATTCAGACAGGCAGCCAACGGATGCCCCTCAATATATGATTGGAGATCTTAAATGAGACAAATCTGTGGTCGACTGATTGCTCTGCTTGGTTACAGATTCATCACATTCCAAAAGAGGTACACAAACGTATGCGCACATGCACACACACACACACACACACACACACACACACACACACACACACACACACACACACACACACACACACACACACACACGAACGGAACGGATAGAAGGACAGGTTTGCATCAAAAATACGCAGGGTTATTTATGACTTAACCATGAAGAGGTTCAGATATACTATAAAAATGAAATGTAATAGTAATAACTTCCACTGATAAAATGTGTGTTAATTGCTATGATCTTTGGCTGGATTTTACAGCTGGTTTCCAGTTTCACTTCCACTTACTAACACAAAGGCACACATGCAGACACGCAGACTGAGACAAACACACAATCGGACTGAGACGCACACACATCTCTCTCTTAATGGCCCCATTCCAGAGACAGACAATGGTGAAACCCTGGGAAGCAGAAGAAATGTATTTAAGCCGAGTCAGGGTATTTACATGAGGCAGTCTTCCATTCCCTCCGTGGGCCTCTGCTCTGCTGCAGCGGTGACTTCTGTCGTAGTGAAGTGTGGCGACAGTGGAGAGGTTACTCAGGGCCACTCTGAACATATGAGAACAGTGTGTCAGCGTCTGTCCGAACATTATACACACTCTCAGTGGGGACCGAAATACCCACCAGGTCATGCACAGAACCCGATATAGCCCACCCAGGCGTTATTGGAAATCCTCTGGGATCGGATGGATTTAACAGTCAGTGCAATGACCCTGGTGGTGGCCACCATCGTGAAGGGTAAGATATAAAGTAAAGCAACCTTAGGGCAACAAAATATGACTTGATCAGAGAGAGGCTGGTTAGCCTATCTGTTCCAGAGAAACCACATCAAGACCATGCGTTTCCACAAACACACACCCTTCAAATGTCAGGGTAGAACAGTTGATTTACTGAGGCAAGTCAGAGGTGGCCTAGAGGTTAGAGCGTTGGCCAGTAAACGAGAGGTCGCTGGTTTGACTCCTCAAGGTGAAAATGATTTTGATATGCCCTTGAGCAAGGCACTTAACAATTCAAATGTTTATTCTCCGCTGTTTTCTTAAGCCAAGGTGCAGAAAGTGGCAGTGTGTTTGTTGTCTGCATGCCAGCAGATTTTACTATTATGGAAATTGGTTTGAAGATGATATGTACTATAATAAGCATAACATAACATGTTGGACAATAGTAACAGAGAAATCATATTCACGGTATTATGTGTTGGTAATGTGTGCATTATAGCAGTGGCAGTGGGTTCATGTACATTTGTGTGTTTTGAGTTACAAGCTACAGTACTGTATGTATAGGAACCAAAATGAACCTTTTCACAGCAGACATGTGACTTATTGGAGTAAGTTAAAACCTGAGGTAAGGTATCATCACCCTCAACACTAGAGGCCTTGTTCCACTGCCTGGACTTTGGAGCCTTGGAAACCAGTCTCTACAGCTCTGGCAGGTTATTGAACAGACAGGAGGGTCTTTCACATTTCTGAAAGGAGCGGAGATTCTCTCAACATGAGGAGCGAGGGGTTGTTGATTTAGCCTAGAATCCATCCAGAAGTATCAGGAAACATACTATCACCCCAGGTTCCAGGAAGACATGGAATAATGATGTTCAATTGACACATTCAGATCATTTCTGAAGGTATTTCAGCTTTCCTTCGACCACCCTTATCCTCTCTTAGCTTCCTGTCCCTACTACTTGTATTCTTTCTTGTGGTCTCACTCTCCCTTCTTAACAAACTGTTCCAGAATCTACATACTTTTCTGTCTGTCAGTCCTCCTCTGTTCTTCCTCTCTTAGTCTTCTCCTCCTGATCTTTATCTCTGCTATATGAGGGAGTAATCATGCACAGCTTAGCCCTAGAATGTCCAAAGCATGTCACTTGGTGTGAAAGTGTCCATTTAGCTTGCAGAGGAAGGAAGATGTCACATAGGCAATTACACTTCCACACTCACACTAGCAACATGGCAGCTCATTCTGACCTCACAGAGGAAGTGAACAAACCTACGGAGACGCCAAAAACAAGCAGCCCTCACATGCACACGTTACTGACAACAACGCCTGGAAGGCGCTGCTACCCCATTTCTACTTCTACATAGAGACAGGCAGCAGCACCATAAGCAGTGAGAACCAGGCAGTAAGTCTATTAAAGTGACTCAGTTTCAGTCACAGGCCAGTGGGCTGTATGTCTGTTGACAGTTCGGAGCCTCGGCAATTACCACAATCTGATCTGACAGAATGACATGCTACCAACAGACAGTCTCCTCAAATAATAACAACAAATGGCAACCACAACAAAAGGCAATCATGACAAACCAAGACCAACATATGACTAGTCACAAAATCGACAACAAAAATAACTCTGCTCCTAACTGTTTGGTAGTGTTAAAGAGACTGAACAATGACAACACAAGACGTCTCTCTTCGTGCTGATCAATTGTCCTCCAGTAATCCCTAAACATGGGAAGACAAACCCTCCTATTTGTAAGAGGAGACGTCCAGGGAGAGGGAGGAGAGAAAAGAGACGAGGCAGGGCGAGGAAACACAAGACAGGAAAAGAAAGACGAAGGCTCTCACCATGTCTGCACCCTTGGACCGCCATCTTCACCCAGTGGGCGGTGACCAGTGACCAGGCAGAACCAGTTTAGACACACAGCGACTGACTGTGCAGACCAGGTGATGTAATGGGTGAGATTGCTGAATGTCCACACTGTGTGCAGAAGCACAGAGAGACAAAACTGTCCAGCCAGAGGAAAAGACAAAACCAGGCAGAACTAGACAATCCAGCCCGGCACCAACAGTGACAAAGACTGGAACCCAGAATAACCCTGCCCATGACAATCTCCCAGACCTGGAATTGAATTAGCCTACAGTTAGAGTAGTTAGGCTCAGTTAGGGCAGGAGGCACCACGGAGACAGAAGGGGAATAACAGGTCTATGTTTGGTGAGGCTTGACTATGGAGAGATTCACTGCCTACTATAGGATAGCCTATATAATACTATAGGATACAGCAGGGTAGAGTGGGGGAAAGAGTGAGGTGGAGAACCATGATGGATGTCCTATGCTCCAAAGGGGGAAAAGATGATAAGCCCTAAGTCAAGTAAGTCAGGTTTGAGCAGAGACATCTTGAGGAGGGGAAAGTTGGCAGAGCAGAGACATCCCCCCAGGTAGGATGAAGGGGATTAATATAGCCCCTAGAATCCAACACCGAAGAAACACTCCAACATCCACACCATCCCATCCTCCTCTCTTTATGGGGCAGTAGGGTATGCCTTGGCACTGGCCATGGTTGGGGAATGGCATGGCATGGCTGCCACGACAGCAATGTCTGCAGTCCTGATCCACAATGTTAAGTGCCTTCGGAAAGTATTCAGACCTCTTGACTTTTTCCACATTTTGTTACGTTACAGCCTTATTCTAAAATGGATTAAATACAAAAAAATCCTTAGCAACCTACACACAATACCCCATAAAGACAAAGTGTACGTACGTACATACCCCAACCAGGGATATACTCCAACCAGAAGCCATGGTAGAGCTGCCGCTTTCAAGGTGCGGGACTCTAACCCGGAATCTTACAAGAAATCCCGCTATGCCCTGTTTCGAACCATCAAACAGGCAAAGCGTCAATACAGAGCTAAGATTGAATCATACTACACCTGCTCCGACGCTCGTCGGATGTGGCAGGGCTTGCAAACTATTACAGACTACAAAGGGAAGCAGAGCTGCGAGCTGCCCAGTGACACGAGCCTACCAGACGAGCTAAATGACTTCTATGCTCGCTTCGAGGCAAGCAACACTGAGGCATGCATGAGAGCATCAGCTGTACCGGACGACTGTGTGATCACGCTCTCCGTAGCTGACGTGAGTAAGACCTTTAAACAGGTCAACATACACAAGGCTGCGGGGACAGACGGATTACCAGGACGGGTGCTCCGGGCATGTGCTGACCAACTGGCAGGTGTCTTCACTGACATTTTCAACATGTCCCTGATTGAGTCTGTAATACCAACATGTTTCAAGCAGACCACCATAGTCCCTGTGCCCAAGAACACAAAGGCAACCTGCCTAAATGAATACAGACCCGTAGAACTCACGTCCGTAGCCATGAAGTGCTTTGAAAGGCTGGTAATGGCTCACATCAACACCATTATCCCAGAAAACCTAGACCCACTCCAATTTGCATACCGCCCAAACAGATCCACAGATGATGCAATCTCTATTGCACTCCACACTGCCCTTTCCCACCTGGACAAAAGGAACACCTATGTGACAATGCTGTTCATTGACTACAGCTCAGCGTTCAACACCATAGCACCCTCAAAGCTCATCACTAAGCTAAGGATCCTGCGACTAAACACCTCCCTCTGCAACTGGATCCTGGACATCCTGACAGGCCGCCCCCAGGTGGTGAGGGTCGTTAGCAACACATCTGCTACGCTGATCCTCAACACTGGAGCTCCCCAGGGGTGCGTGCTCAGTCTCCTCCTGTACTCCCTGTTCACCCACGACTCCAACACCATCATCAAGTTCGCTGACGACACAACAGTGGTAGGCCTGATCACCGACAACGACGAGACAGCCTATAGGGAGGAGGTCAGAGACCTGGCCGGGTGGTGCCAGAATAACAACCTATCCCTCAATGTAACCAAGACTAAGGAGATGATTGTGGACTACAGGAAAAGGAGCACCGAGCATGTCCCCATTCTCATCGACAGGGCTGTAGTGGAGCAGGTTGAGAGCTTCAAATTCCTTAGTGTCCACATCACCAACAAACTAGATTGGTCCAGACACACCAAGACAGTCGTGAAGAGGGCAAGACAAAGCCTATTCCCCCTCAGGAAACTAAAAAGATTTGGCATGGATCCTGAGATCCTCAAAAGGTTCTACAGCTGCAACATCGAGAGCTCCCAGTCTATGACTGGGGTGGCTGGGGTCTTTGACCATTTTTAGGGCCTTGCTCTGACACCGCCTGGTGTAGAGGTCCTGGATGGCAGGCAGCTTTGCCCCAGTGATGTACTGAGCCATACGCACTACCCTCTGAAGTGCCTTGCGGTCGGAGGCCGAGCAGTTGCCATACCAGGTAGTGATGCAACCAGTCACTTTAACGATACCTACATGTGCAGTGGGGCAAAAAAAATATTTAGTCAGCCACCAATTGTGCAAGTTCTCCACTTAAAAAGATGAGAGAGGCCTGTAATTTTCATCATAGGTACACTTCAACTATGACATACAAAATTAGGAAAAAATCCAGAAAATCACATTGTAGGATTTTTATTGAATATTTTGCAAATTATGGTGGAAAATAAGTATTTGGCCACCTACAAACAAGCAAGATTTCTGGCTCTCACAGACCTGTAACTTCTTCTTTAAGAGGCTCCTCTGTCCTCCACTCCTTACCTGTATTAATGGCACCTGTTTGAACTTGTTATCAGTATAAAAGACACCTGTCCACAACCTCAAACAGTCACACTCTAAACTTCATTATGGCCAAGACCAAAGAGCTCTGAAAGGACACCAGAAACAAAATTGTAGACCTGCACCAGGCTGGGAAGACTGAATCTGCAATAGGTAAGGAGCTTGGTTTGAAGAAATCAACTGTGGGAGCAATTATTAGGAAATGGAAGACATACAAGACCACTGATAATCTACATCGATCTGGGGCTCCACGCAAGATCTCACCCCGTGGGGTCAAAATGATCACAAGAACGGTGAGTAAAAATCCCAGAACCACACGGGGGGACTTAGTGAATGACCTGCAGAGAGCTGGGACCAAAGTAACAAAGCCTACCATCAGTAACACACTACGCCGCCAGGGACTCAAATCCTGCAGTGCCAGACGTGTCCCCCTGCTTAAGCCAGAACATGTCCAGGCCCATCTGAAGTTTGCTAGAGAGCATTTGGATGATCCAGAAGAAGAAGAATGTCATATGGTCAGATGAAACCAAAATATAACTTTTTGGTAAAAACTCAACTCGTCGTGTTTGGAGGACAAAGAATGCTGAGTTGCATCCAAAGAACACCATACCTACTGTGAAGCATGGGGGTGGAAACATCATGCTTTGGGGCTGTTTTTCTGCAAAGGGACCAGGACGACTGATCCGTGTAAAGGAAAGAATGAATGGGGCCATGTATCGTGAGATTTTGAGTGAAAACCTCCTTTCATCAGCAAGGGCATTGAAGATGAAACGTGGCTGGGTCTTTCAGCATGACAATGATCCCAAACACACCGCCCGGGCAACGAAGGAGTGGCTTCGTAAGAAGCATTTCAAGGTCCTGGAGTGGCCTAGCCAGTCTCCAGATCTCAACCCCATAAAACATCTTTGGAGGGAGTTGAAAGTCTGTGTTGCCCAGCAACAGCCCCAAAACATCACTGCTCTAGAGGAGATCTGCATGGAGGAATGGGCCAAAATACCAGCAACAGAGTGTGAAAACCTTGTGAAGACTTACAGAAAACGTTTGACCTCTGTCATTGCCAACAAAGGGTATATAACAAAGTATTGAGATAAACTTTTGTTATTGACCAAATACTTATTTTCCACCATAATTTGCAAATAAATTCATTAAAAATCCTACAATGTGATTTTCTGGATTTTTTTCTCTGTATTTTTTTCTTCTGGATTTTTTTTTGTCTGTCATAGTTGAAGTGTACCTATGATGAAAATTACAGGCCTCTCTCGTCTTTTTAAGTGGGAGAACTTGCACAATTGGTGGCAGACTAAATACTTTTTTGCCCCACTGTACATACTACCTCAATAAGCCTGACTAACAGGTGTCTGTATATAGCCTTTCTACTCTTTTTTTCAAATGTCTTTCTACTGTTGCTATGAGACTCGAAATTGAGCTCAGGGGCATCATGTATCCAATTATCATCCTTGATATGTTTCTACAACTTGATTGGAGTCCACCTGTGGTAAATTAAATTGATTGGACATGATTTGGAAAGGCACACACCTGTCTATATAAGGTCCCACAGTTGACAGTACACAGTGGCCTTCATAATTCTTAAATGGAAGATATTTGGAACCACCAAGACTCTTCCTAGAGCTGGCTGCCCTGCCAAACTGAGCAATCGGAGGAGAAGGGCCTTGCTCACGGTGGTGACCAAGAACCTGATGATTACTCTGACAGCGCTATAGAGTTCCTCTGTGGAGATGAAAGAAACTTCCAGAAGGACAACCATCTCTGCAGCACTCCACCAATCAGGCTTTTATGGTAGAGTGGCCAGACGGAAGCCACTCTTCAGTAAAAGGTACATGACAGCCCACTTGGAGTTTGCCAAAAGGCACATAAAGACTCTCAGACCATGAGAAACAAGATTCTCTGATCTGATGAAACCAAGATTGAACTATTTGGCCTGAATGCCAATTGTCATATCTGGATTAAAACCTGGCACCATCCCTACCGTGAAGCATGGTGGTGGCAGCATCATGCTGTGGGGATGTTTTTCAGCCCCAGGGACTGGGAGACTGGTCAGGATCGAGGCAAATATGAACAGAGCAAAGTACAGAGAGATCCGTGATGAAAACCTGCTCCAGAGCGCTCAGGACCTCAGACTTTGGCGAAGGTTCACCTTCCGACAGGACAACAACCCTAAGCACACAGCCAAGACAGTGCAGGAGTAGCTTCGGGACAAGCATCTGAATGTCCTTGAGAGATTCAGCTAGAGCCCGGACCTGAACATCTCTGGAGAGACCTGAAAATAGCTGTGCAGCAACGCTCCCCATCCAACCTGACAGAGCTTGAGAGGATCTGCAGAGAAGAATGGGAGAAACTCCCAAAATACAGGTGTGCCAGGCTTGTAGCGTCATAACCAAGAATACTCTATGCTGTAATCGCTGCCAAAGGTGCTTCAACAAAGTACTGAGTAAAGGGTCTGAATACTTATGTAAATGTGATATTTTCGTTTTTTGTATTTTTACAAACTAGCAAAAAAATTGCAAACTGTTTTTGCTTTGTCATTATGGGGTATTGTGCTTAGATTGATGAGGAAACAATTTAATCAATTTTAGAATAAGGTTGTAACGTAACAAAATGTGGAAAAAGTCAAGAGGTCTGAATACTTTCTGAAGGTACTGTATAAACAGGCTGAAATTACAGCGACGCAAGCAGGATAAAGTCAGGATGTCCCAAAGCCCCCCTGGACTGAGAGGCCTGAGTGGGGCTGTAGGGAAGGAATACATAGACCATCAGGAACAGGATATGGCCAGTGTATGGTCTTAAATCATTTATGAGCAGACAATAAATCTATTAAATCTTAACTATTGCTATATAGAGAGGATCATTGTAGGTCTAGAGCAATTATGGCTTTGGCGTGATTGCTAGTAGGTCCCTGATAACCCTCTATTATTGTCTACCACTCACTAACGGAGGTGTTGGGAAAGAAGGGCTATACGTTTGGGACAGGTGGTTTGGGGCATGTAATTTAGGAACTCTTGAATGTAACAGAAGTTAGGAGCAGGTAAAGTAAAGGAACACTGAGCAAAGACTTGCTATCATTATTCACCCTCATTCTGCCAAGGAGTTTGTTCACCAGCCAAGTAATGGAACTTAAAAATAAACTGTCACATGCACTAAGAACTAGGCCTATTTGTTTAGTGGAGGATCTGCTTCCAGCAGGGTGTCTGCATTACTAATTGCCATTCCGGAACCTCTGGCATGCAATCTGAATCCTGGCATCTCATAATAACAGTCAAACCACCTTAACATCATTGCCACACTCACCTCACAGCTACTGGGAGAGGCTATACCTGCTGAGAAAAGAAACAATGGTTTCATGGGATAAAATCCCAGAGGGGTATTACTGGTAGACTATTATTTGCTTAATGAGAGCTTTCACACTAGGATGTAGAACTAAGCCAGAACAACTTAAACCGCATTAGATTACAGAATATGAGTGGTTGATCAGCGAACCCATGGAAAATACAAGACACATGGCATGGCTAGCAGCCCCAGGGTACACACAGCGTTGTAATGAGTAGGTAATGCTTGTGTATGTGTCTTGGGGTCAGAAACTGATTTCTTCTGTCAATCCTTCCAAAGAGCCTGTGGTTGTGAAGGTGGCGTCTGATGGTGCTTTTTGAAACCTGGTGACCCCAAGAGGCCACCAAGGCCTGCAATTCTTTCACAGTGATTATTGGGGATTTTGCTGCTTCTCTCACCATCCTGCTCCCTATCCTGGGGGGCAAAATGAATTTGCATCCTCTAACCATGAGGTTTTCAACTGTTCCATATCTTTAACATTTAAAATAATAATTGCCCTGACAGTGCTCAGTGGTATATTCAATCCTTTGTGGATTTTCTTGTAGCCATTACCAGATTTATGAAGGTCTACGACCATCTGTCTCTTTTGAACTGCCAGTTCTTTTGTTTTCTTCATGGTGTTGGATGACAGAGGGATATTGCATGTGTGTTACCTCATTTGTATATCCTAGTGAAACCGGAAGTGATGTAATGGCTCAATATAGTTCCTTAAGACTTAGATAAACTTAAATAAGTGGAATTTAATTCCTGGTTTGATTTTGGTAGATGTTATTTACAATAATCTTTAAGGGTGCCATTAATTGTGAAACCTTAATTTGGAGGACATTGATTTTTAATTAAATCAACAAATGATTTTGCTGGGTTCCACTGAAACATTAATAAAGTACAGTATTTCTCACATGTTGGTATTTTGAGTTTCTCCCTATAATTATATTGTTTATATTTTTTTAAGTAGTGTTTGTGCATTGCCAGTCATTTTGGAGCCCACTGTATCTGACTAGGTTGCCCCAACCTCAAACCTCCCATTCCCTACAAAGTGCTAATTTATCCCTTCCCTGGTCTGTCCATCTCTGGTCTGACAGAGAGAGTGAGATAGGGAGAGAGGTAGGGAGAGAGAGACCGATGGCTGTGTAATTTATCCCTTCCCTGGTCTGTCCATCTCTGGTCTGACAGAGAGAGAGTGAGATAGGGAGAGAGGTAGGGAGAGAGAGACCGATGGCTGTGTAATTGGCAGAATGATGCGGTACTATCACACTGACAGGTAATAATGAGATGATAATTATTAACAGATCATCATGATAAAAATAATGTCTTCGGTGCATAAATCAGATAAAAGCTAATGATACAGTACCAAATAACATTTGAAGCGACCCTAATTGGTATTCAATGCAGTGTTTTTTTAGAGAACCCATTACAATGATCCCACTTCAGAAATCCTATCAGAGCCCAGCTCCACTCAGCTGCATATGTACCAAGTAGAGACTCAAGCTGAAGGGTACTTTACCTCATCCAGCTAACATCCCAAACCACACGCACACCTGAGGTTACAGGAGGCAGTGGATGGAGAAATGGTGCCTTGGTAGGTAATACGCACCCAAGTCATCTGGAGTGTAGGTTATATTTAGTGCTGACTAGTACCTGTGTGTGTAAGTCAGATTCATCACGCCAATGGCAGAAAGGAGAAGAGAGAGACAGGGAGCTGAGAGAAACCCTACCTCTTCAAAGATGATCTCAAATAAGACATCTCAGTCAACTTCGTTATTGAGGAACAATTGACTTACTACAATTGTGATACGTGATCGTCACCTAGCCATCTTAAGTTAAATGCACTATAAACAAAAAACATGTAATATTGTTCTTTAGTCATATTGTTCTTTAGTCGTAGCGTTCTTTAGTCGCAGTGTTCTTAATTAATTGACATGTTTGTTGCTGTCCCTGTCCATTAGGGTTGTGTATTTTGTCATGTTCTATGTTTTGTGTGGGCACCAGGAAGAATAGCTGATGCTTCTTCAACAGCTAATGGGGATCCAAATAAAAATCATAAATCATAACTGTAAGTCACACTAGAAACGAGCGTCTGTCAAATGACTCTAATGTAAAACGTAAAATGAGAGAGGGAGTGAGATTGAAAGAGAATAGAGGGATGGGATAGAGAGACAGAGCATCAGAGTGAGTGAATAGATAGATGATAGTGGAGAGAGGATGGATGAAAGGAGTGTGTGAGCGGTGCGTTCTGGGCCTGGGGAGGGAGGAGAGTGTAATCCTGAGCAGTAATTGCTAACTGTCTGCTGGGCTCCCCTGAGATGCATCAAGTGAAGACAAATGGAGGAGACGGCAGGTTAAACCCAGTAACACAGCGCCCAAATGAGGAACTGTGCCGAGCAACCCATCACCCTCTGCAGTACACTTCTAGTAGAATATTGAACACGATATAAGAACAAACCCAGGGTTTGGGGAGCAAGGGGCTGCGTAACTCACATCTTACAATAGAGCAAAAGATCAGCAAAAATATT